>NC_087548.1:72621835-72759441 GCF_963921805.1 Phalacrocorax carbo | reverse complement strand
GACCCTACACCAAAAGCAAATTAAATAAATTTGTTTCACTGGTAGTGAACAGTGGTTTCCTGGGGGATGTGATTTTATACATTTTGCATCGTATTAATTTTCATGGCATTGATGGAGAAATATGAAAACCATGACAGTGCTGAAGACAAATTAACTAATTAATTACATGTATGGGACTGTGGAGACTGAGTTTATTTCACCATTTCCAATTGCAATAAAGCTGTAATTACTAACTCGTGGAATCCTCATGGAGATCTGCATTCATTACCACTTAATTTGAAGTCAGTGAGTGCTGTATCCTTAACTTTTCAGCCATCTAATACAGAGGACTAGGAGCCAGTCTTTCTTTTTAGTTCTCATAGCAGATTTTTCTCTGCACTTGTCCAAGCTAAATTTTGCCTGTGACACTAAAGAAATTGGTTTAGATTGAAACAGTACAGAGACATAAAAATGAATACATTTGTTCAAGGACAATTGTGTCTCTGTCCTTCTTTTATCCTCCTTGTATGTGTGTCTCTCTCTTTCTTTTCCTTCAACATATACCATGTTGTTTCCCTCAGGAATAGATTCTGCCATCATTACACTGAATAATACCTTATTTTTAGAGCAGTCTCACAGAAATTGGTAGATGATACTTCATGTGAACCAATCTAGCATGTTAGAGTCGTAGGGAGGTGCCGACACCAACCTATTTCTTGCATCCCTCCTTAACATAAAAGAAGTACAAAACCCTTTATTACTTTATTTCCTAAAATAAAGGATGAAGGGGGAAGGAAATATTTTGGAAAAGAACTGTAGGAGTTTTACTTGTTTTCAAGGAAATAAGTTTGTACTTGTCAGCCTTTTTCAGGGCACAGGTGAGGGTAACCTGCTCATCCTTGTTACCTAAGATCACCATAGCATGTGGGCCACCCACAGGTCACTTTTCTGAATTATTAGATTGTGAGTGACAGCAAACCAAATCAATCAGTGTTTTACATTTGGAATCTGTGCTGACAGAAAGCAAACAGAGGCCAAAATCTCTCTTTTACAATGGGCATTCTAAAATAGCTACATAACTATAGTCCTATAATTAATGTAACTGCATACAGAGGCAACAGTGTAGTTTTGTTAGCGATGCTTACAGTGGAAGATCATAGAGCTGCTTTTAGCAGAAGGCAAAGTGCATAATATTTTTTATATTCTATTGCTGCTAGAATAAAGTCAAATATTTCAACTTAGAAGTCTTAGATATTACAACTTCTTGTGACCAAATAGCCTTTTTTTCTAAAAGAAATATTTTGGTAATGCTGATTGTTCTCATAAATTGTTTACATTTTTTCAAAATTTGAATTCTGTTTTGCTGTTCCTACATTTTTACCAGGGAAAAAATAGAAATAAAGAGAATTAGCAAAATTAAATGTCAAAACCCTAAATGTTAATCTTTTTTGATAACCTTTTTTTAAAATTCATCTTCCAACCATTGCAAAAGAATTTTTTTCAAAAAATATATTAATTTTCAAGTAGCCCTAATTGTTACTAATGAATGACAAATGGAAAGGAGAAAATGTTAGCATCTTAAGTACAGAAACACTTAGCAAAACCAAAAAAAGTTATTTCAGTAACTTCAAATCTTTCTATGATGTTGAGGAAAGAGAGAAAATTTATTATTTCAAATCCTATGTTATTTAAAACAGTATTTTATAAAATAGCTATTTTAAATACTATGCTTAAGCTTACTATAGGTTAAATGTTCCTGGCTTTTCACTGCAGTGAAGCAAGAGCACAACATCTATTCTTAGTAACAGTTATTTAGACTTCCTATGTATTTTCTGAATTTTATTTTCTTCATGTAAGCCAAATACCTTTTCTTGACATTTGGCAATAATTTCCAGTCCATCTAATTTTCTATGAATAAAAAGCAAGTGATATTGTAACTTGCATCCTTAATTCACTTTAATAGTATATAATTTTCTTTAAAATTGAATTCTTTATTAAGTTGTGCTCTGTGTTAGTGAAATATCCTGTTGCTGAAATAGACATGCTATGATTATTAATGGGAAAATCAGAAGTGTTTTAATACATTAACAAGGATCTATCTTCACCAGAATATTCCGGAGGACTTTCAAATAAGAAGTTCTAAGAGAAAACCTTACCTCCTCAAATATCCAGCTGTATTCAGATGAAAGCCAGAAAACAAAAATGTCTCTGGGAGATGATCTGCCTCTGATCTGCTTTGCGAAACAGCACGCATGCCACATTGCTGACATTTAGATGAGAAATTTAGATCTCATTCAATATGTAATTTTTCTGTTCTAATCTATTAATACAATATCATCTTTACAGGTTATTATTTAATAGTCAACGCAATAGAGATTTAGAACCTTGGATTTCTGTACCAAAATTTTTTACTTGTATCTAGCTTTAGAAATCAAACATTAGATAAATTTAAGTACACATGAATTTAAAAAAAAAAGAGAAAAATTATGCTACATTTATGTATTTTAAACTAGGTTTGACATTTACATAAGAGTTTTTGCAAAATATGGTCTAGATGAAAATGTTGTGTACATGCAAAATACAAGTGTACCATGGAGAGGAAATTGATAGTCTAATAAATAGAGTCTGCAGAGGCACTGCTTGGTACTTTTAGGTACTTGGATGAGAGCATAAATTTTACTTAATAAGTATGCTATAAGAAAAAGGTTGGTTAACTACTGCTTTGGAGGAAGGCTGTAGAATTCAAACTATCCTTGACAAATTAGAGGTATGGTATGAGAAATAAAGGTGAAATTCATTATGATTAATATGAAGGACTCTGTCTGTGTGGTATTGATGGTATGCTGCAGAAATTCAGAATAGGACTAACTCTTTCGAAAGCAAACCTGCAAAAAAGATTTTTTCAGATGGTAGTGAGCAAGAAGCTAGCCATGAACCATCAAGGTTGTAAGAGAAAATGCTAGGATGCGTACTGGGATATAACATAAACAGAGCTTGTAAGATATGTTCAATTTATTTTTTTTTTTAATTTATTTACAATTGGTAAGGTCTCAAGTGTGGTGGTTTATTTTCTTTATTTTGGGCAGCTTAATAAAGATGTACAACATTTTGAAGAATCACAGAATCGCAGGTTGGAAGGGACCTCAGGGATCATCTAGTCCAACCTTTATAGGAAGAGCAGAGTCTAAACAAGATGGCCCAGCACCCTGTCCAGACGACTCTTAAAGGTGTCCAACGTGGCCGAGTCAACCACTTCCCTGGGGAGATTATTCCAAAGGTGACTGTCCTCACTGTGAATGTGAGTAACCAAGGGCTACTGCATGGACGATCTGTTTAACCTGTTCAAAGGCTTGTCATTGCTCAGGGCCCCATTTGAAATCATTCTACTTTTGGGTCACTTGATAGAGAGGGCTTACGATCAGACTGTAGTTTGCAATATGCATTCTCCAAAAACCTGCAATGCCCAAGAAAGCTTGTGTTTCCTTTTTGCTAGTTGGCGGAGACATGGCTGCTATTTTGTTGATCACATCCATTGGGATCTGATGATGTCTGTCTTGCCATTTGATTCCTAAGAACTGGGTCTCTTGTGCGGGTCCCTTCACCTTACTTTGTTTTATGGCAAAATCAGCTTTCAGAAGGATTTGGACTATTTTGTCTCCTTTCTCAAAAACTTCTTCTGCTGTGTTGCCCCACACTCTGATGTCATCAATGTATTGAAGGTGTTCTGGAGCCTTCTCCCTGTTCCAGTGCAGTCCGAATCAGTCCATGGCAAATGGTAGGACTGTGTTTCCACCCCTGGGGCAGTCAATTCCAGGTCTACTGGACGCCCCTCCATGTGAAAGCACACTGTGGCCTGCACTCTGCTGCCAGAGGGATTGAGAAGAATGCATTAGCAATATCAGCTGTGGCATACCACTTGACTGTTTTGACTCCAGTTCGTACTGAAGTTCTAGCATGTCTGGCACAGCAGCACTCAACAGTGGAGTGACTTCATTCAGGCCACGATAGTCCACCGTTAGCCTCCACTCTCCATTAGACTTCCATACGGGCCATACGGGACTGTTTAAGGGTGAGTGGGTCTTACTGACGACTCCTTGGCTCTTCAGTTGGTGAATGAGCTCATGGATGGAAATCAGAGAGTCTCTGTTGGTGCGATATTGCCACCAGTGCACTGCTGTGGTGGCAATCGGCACCTGTTGTTCTTTGACCTTCAGCAACCCCACAACAGAAGGGTCCTTCGAGAGGGCAAGGCAAGGTAGACAGCTGTTTAATTTCCTCTGTCTCCAAGGCAGCTACACCAAAAGCCCACCTGTACCCTTTTGGGTCCTTGAAATACCCTCTCCTGAGGCAGTCTGTGCCAACAGTGCACGGAGCCTTGGGGCCAGTCACAATGGGGTGCTTTTGCCACTCATTGCCAGTTAGGCTCACTTCGGCCTCCAATACAGTTAGCTCTTGGGATCCCCCTGTCACTCCAGCAATGCTGATGGGTTCTGTCCCTGTATAGTTCGATGGGATTAAGGTACACTGTGCACTGGTGTCCACTAAAGCTCTATATTCCTGTGGGTCGGACGTGCCAGGCCATCGGATCCACACAGTCCAGTAAGGCCAGTTATCCCTTTCCTCCACCGGGCTGGAGGCAGGGCCCCTCTAGTCCTGATCATGGCAGTAACAACTTGGTTCCTGTAAATGTGAATCAGGAGTCCCTCTGTTACGGTTAGAAATAAAATCATCACTTCTGCTCCTCTGTCTGGGGACCTGCTCACTGGAAATTGGAGCAGCAGCTTTGGTAGAAGACCCTCTCTGAGTGATTGTTCTTCCTTGTAGTTCACGCACTTGTGAACTTCACGCAGGAGAGTGCGGGAAGCTGGAAAGGTATCCAACCCCCCAGAGTGAGGAGAATTAACCCCTTCTCAGCCAAAACCAGCACACAAGTCCAGCAGTGCCTCCTTCCTGGTTGGCACATCTAACATTTGTATCAGGAAACAGTCCTCTACGCATTCCAGGAACTTGGTGGATCACATGTGAGCTGCCGTATTGTTCTTCCAGCAGGTGTCTGGGGAGTTGAAGTCCCCCATCAGGACCAGGTTCTGTTGGCCACAAGCTTGCTTTAGTGCCCCAAGCATCGCTTCATCAGCATTGCCACTGTGAATAGGAGGTCCTGCTTGGAGATGACCCCTCTGACTTTACCCCAGAAGCATTCGATAGAGCAGTTGTAATCACCATAGTTGACTTTGATACATTCGAGGTTTTCCTTAATGCAGAGTGTGACTCCTCCACCTCTTCTACCCTGCCTGTCTGTACAAAAGAGCCTGTAACCGTCCATTGCGATCCCCCAGTCATTTGAGTTGTGCCACCATGTTTCAGTTACTCCTATGATGTCATACCCTTCTGAGTGGGCGCGGAGCTCCAGTTCCTCCTGTTTGTTACCTAGACTGAATACAATCGTATACATACACTTGAAGTGATTACTCTTCTGTTTCACATCTTGGGAGACAGCTAAGGAACGTTTGTCACCACACTGGTTGGCCTGACTTACTCCCCCACTGGATGTGCTGGCACGAACATTTCCATAATGGATCCCAGCCCCCCAAGTCCTTCAGTTTAAAGCCTGCCTCACCAAATTAGCCACCCTACTGCTGAAGATTCCCTTACCCCTTTTAGGCAGATGGATTCCATCCCTCCCTAGCATGTTGTAGTCATTGAAGAACACCCCATTGTCGTAAAGCCAAACCTCTAATGATGGTACCAGCCATGTCGTAAAGCCAAACCCCTAATGATGGTACCAGCCATGTAGCCAGGAGTTGATATATATATTATGCACCTATTTCTGGCTGTCTCCTTCCCTTGAACTGGCAAAATGGAAAAGAAGATAATTTGGGCACCAATATTTTTCACATGCTCACCCAGGACTTGAAACTCCTCCTTGGTTTTACCCAGGTTACAGATCTCAGTGTCAATCATGCCTATGTGAACTAGTAGAATGGATAGTAGTCTGTTCTCTTGAAAAGTGGTAACACCCTCTTGGCCATGTCTTGAACCCTAGCTCCCGGAAGGCAGCATACCTCTCATGACTCCCTGTAAGATACGGTTTGGTGAGAAAAAATCTGAAAGATCTGGATGAGACACATCAGGGACCTGAAAAAAAATAACCTGAAAGAAATTAAAGAGACTGAGACTATTTAAACCCAAAGAAGATGAAAGAATAGAGGGGAGGAAATGAGAAGTCAAGTGTGCAAAGGCTGTTGCAAAGATCAGGAAGAAGAACTTTGTTTAAACTGCAGCAAGAAAAATTCACATAGTAATTTTCTGATTATTTTTGTTTCAATTGATAAATGTAATGAAGCAATAGAATAAATAACATAGGCTGAGGAGTCTGCATCATGAAAAAAATCGTACAATTGATCCCATCTTTTGAACAGCAGAAAGAATAGATGAACCTTTGGGTCCTTTCCAGTCTTATTTTTCTATGATTTTAATTCTAGTAATTAGATCAGAAGGGTTTTTTAATTCACTGCTGTTCAGTGGTATGAATTTTAAACCTCACATTTTGCAGACATTTACTGTAAATCTTTAGGAGCCACCAGCTGTGAAGGTAGCAATGGAGGAACAGCATATTCCCTTTAAAGTGACTTTGGTAGATGGTACAGTTGACTAAACAGATGGTTCCCTTATTGCTAGTACTTGTGATAGTTCACACTGCAATTATTTTTTCTTCCACTTAAAGCTTGAATATCAACTGGACATGATTATAAATAAGTAGCCTGTAAGTGTAGGGTGGTTAATGAGATGTCACTGTGCTCTAGACCACACTTCTGAAGCTATTTTAGATATTTAACTTAATAAAACCCACTGCCCTGAAAACTTAGGGTTTTGATATGGTCACTGTTAACCTCTCTCAATACTATTTTGCCCTTTTTAAAAGTTTAGGAGGGGAAGCACAAGTGAGGAGGGAAGAATTGAAATTACTGATGAAATGCTATGATTTTATTACAAAACTTAGTATTAAATCATTTTTGAGCTTGTATCTCTGTGTGTGAGTTACAAGCTGGAGTCACTTTCCATTGAAGTTTATGGAAATAGTCTTACTAGAGTATTTTTTTTCAGAGTGGACAGAGATGACCAAATAATAGACATTCATGGAACTCACCATTGGATATAAGGATAAAATAGGCATAGGTGAAACACATTGTGACCCCATCCATTTATATTTGCCCAGAAGCAGATGCATGACTTAAAAAGCTGGGCTTTAAGCCCTCTGTCTTGCTAGTTCACACTCACTTTTTCATTAGTTTTGCATATGAGGTAGATGACTGCAAAATCTGGCTGCAAAACCATCTGTTGAGATCTTTCTGAGTTTTGAAATAATATATATTACTAACAAATAGACTTCCTGTATAGGAGGCAATGCTTTTCTTCTGTCCTGACATCTTGTGAAAGCACTGAGGCTTTGCATGCTGTCAGTGGTACTTCAGGAGGCTGTTCATCCCTCATATGTGAGATGCTTTGATTGGTTATGATGCTGAACACTCTGATGTTAAAAGAGATACACAATCTTTACAAGAAATTAGATTAGTTTAAAATCAGTCATGGGCACAATCCAGAAACCTCATTAAAGTTGTAGAGCTTTTTCTTCTGGCAGAACCATTTGTTCCTGTCTAGAGAAAAACAATACATATACGATATAATGAAGAGAAACAAAAGAGAAAAGAACAATTAGGTACAAAAGGTTATAATTCCACTTAAGCTCAAGAACTGAGAAAGCACAGGATGTGAAAAAACTCTGCTAGTTTAATAAATGTTGCATTAACATAAAAAGAAATGCGTTACCAGAATTAACAAGAACAGGATTACAAAGTTAGACGTTCTATTTACATATTAATTTAATCACATCAAAGCACATTTCCATGTAAAAATCTGGCTAGAAATGACTGTCTTATGATCTGTGTTTTCCTGAATTTGTGTAGGGTAACTCTGCTTTACTCTATACCCAAAGCAAGGGAAGAAGAACAAAAATGTGTAGCCTGATGATTTTATTCTTACATATATTTTCGACATTTAAATCCACACATAGTAACTGTTGGTGTTAACTGGTTAAAGCAATTTGCCATGAAGTTCAATTTTAATATTCTGCACAATCTGTACATCTTCCCTCAGATGCCTCAGGCTTCATGTAGTTCTTCTGTAGTTCTCAGGATCTTTCCCTGAGACTCAGGTAGTCAATCTCCTATGTCTAATATGCTGCAAGTAAGCATGGATTGCATGGATCAGCAATGGTAAACTCAGCAGACACTGTGGTTACTTGGTGCACAGAAAGACTATCCTTCAGAAGCACGTGTACTACTGTAGTAAATGTGTTTCAAGCCCAAACTGTCTGTTTGGAACAATCTACTTTGTTAAAATACACTCAGACCAAGTAGGGGATTGGGGCTATCCTATCTCCTGCTGCCTAGCCCTCCTACTTTTCTTGAAAGTTACAGCTGAAGTAAATACTTTCCCTAAGCAAACTTCTGTTTCTACACCTGCAAGGTCTAATTTACTTTCTCCTGTTATGGCTGCTTAGTTGTGTGTACAGTCCTGGTTCATTCCGTCTAGCTGTGCAAACTTAATAAGAATCAGTGATTGACGTAACAGGTTCAAAGAATACTTTTAAAAGTAATGCATTGAAATCTTTCTCACAGCAGATAAAAAAAAATTTTTTTCAGTTTTTATGTTGATATTTTTAAAAAACACATGTATATGTTCTTCCTTTTCCTTCAATATTTGATAGAAATAGAAATAAAATATAACCACTACTGGTTTTTTTCAATCAGCAATAATGATTTTTGAAAAATCTTGGTGCTTCTTCCTTTTTTTAAACTAATGTTTCTAAATTCGTTCTCTAATCTGTTCTCATTTTTTACTCAGGTTATAAACTTCTGCAGGTCCCTTAGTATGGTAATCTTTCTATAGTACTTTGTGATTTACACTGGAGAAATTTTACTCTGGTTTAGGATAATTCTTTATAAATAAGTTATGGTGAAAAATTAATAACCCTAACAAAAGGTAGGATTAGAAATTTTGTGCTACTGAGACTGTTTCATAATTTCTCATCCATTACTTGACACCAGTGCCATGAATACTGTTCTTACATTAAGGTTAGAAAACACACTATTTCAGTTCTAGGATTCTGTTTTGCCTTTTTACGTTATAGTCTCAAAGCTTTTACAAAACCATTTGCCATTTGGTATAATTTGTCATTGATATCATCCTTTAGGTATCGTATAGGTGAATCATTTTTCAAAGCCTGGCCCAAAAACCCCACTTTTTCTAAGAGATGCCCATGGGCAATGGGCTGACTCAGCATGCAAAGTCCATAAGATTGCTGCATCATGTGAGAATCATTGCCCTTTTGTTTTAAACAGCCTGAAGCTCAACTTTAACAACAAAGTTATAGTTAGTTACTATGCACTCAGAAATATTTAGCAGCTAATGAGAATGGTATAGAGTTTGTCTGTGTTTTGCACACCACACTGATTTCTATTCTTTTTACTGATTAACTATTTGCTGCCATGTGAATGCATTTATTTAGAAATCTAGGGATAGAAACAATATAACCTTGATAACAAGAGTAAAGGCAGAGGCAAGTACAAAAGCAAATTGCTTCAGCTAATGCAGTAGAAGCATCACACTTCCAAGCTGACATAGGAGTATGCACTACTCAGAGTTTCCCCATGTAATTTAAGCTTTGTATCTGGATGTAGGGCTATGGTCCAAGGAGAGCTGGCTTTAAGCACTGGCAAAGCAGGCAGGATGCAAACTGCCTGCCTGCTCTGCTGAGAGGTGGAGGCTGGCTGCTGGAGCAGTGCCTGCTTTCCCAGTCACTGATTCTTCTTTCTGTCTGTAAAGCCTTCTTGCTTGTCTCCAGCAGAAGAAACCGAGTACCTATCTCTGTCCCACTTCCATTCCTCTTCCACAACCCTTTGCTCTTGCAGTAGGACTGCCTTTGGCTCCTTCTTCTCACTTTCACTCCTGCAACAAGGAAAAAGAAGGGTGGAGAGGGTTAGTGTATGAAGGGACTGGGTCTAAGAGGAGGAGGCAGAGAGACCATTGTCCCTCCACTCCTCGGCCTCCTGAAAAACCTCACTGACCCTTTCCGTCTCTCAGCTAGAAGCAAGCCAAACCTTTCTAGTTTCTCTATCCTGTATGAAACTTCTCCAATAGCCAAGCAACAACTTTCTATTTCTTCTCAGATGACAGCACTAGTGCCACAAAACAAAATTTTATTGAAACTGTGGACCTTGAAACCAACATGATTTTTTCCAAGCAGTTCAGTCATCATTGGATTATGTTATTAGTAATTTGTGGATTAGATTGCTTGATATGTACATTAGTTTGGGTATAGTTTTTAGTTTATCTACACATTGTAAGGGGACTTTACTTGACTTTATTTTCTGTTTTGATTACAACTTAATTTTAGACTTTCATTTTCCTCTTCCTTACTATAATTTCTCAAGTTCTTTGATGTGAAGACCCGTTACATTTTGCCTTGTAAAGCATTATTTAGCCTTTATAAAGTTCAATACTCAAAGAAGTTCAGAGAAAGGCAATAAGAATGATCAAAGGCATTAAATACTTTCCAAAAGTGGCATGAGTGGGTAAGCTAGGAGTCTGGTCTGGAGAAGAAGCAGCTGAGGGGTATAACACAGAAGTCTACAAAGACCTTGGAGAACTTGGATGGGTATCTCTCTTCTGGTATTGGAGCAGAGGGAAACAAATCAAACCAGGTTCAGAAAAAATGAAAAGCAGTGTTCCTCATGCAGTGTGTTACTGGTCTGTGAAAGTTTTTGCTCAGAATGTAGTGGACTTCACAAGTTCACATTTTCCTCAACTGAAGGTGAGCTAAGGAAAAAAATCCACTTGTGGCTATTAAATACAGAGAAACCATACACCTCCCAGGAAGGCACTGAAACAGCTGGAAGCTGAGCAAGTAATAGCACCAAGAATTACCCTATGCGCTTGCTCTGTTCTTATTCTGCATATGGTGTAGGGGGGAAGCCATAACTTCCATTATGAGGACAAGTTACTAATATTTGAGCCAGTCAGGATGTCTTTATGTTTTTGTTAGATAAGTGACAATAGCTACCTAGAATTTTCAGTTCTTTTGGTTCTCTAATTTCAGTAAAATTGTTACATTTAACTAAAAATCCACTTCAAAAGATCTTTAGTTCAACTGTTGAAGACAATGAAATTCTTCATGCAAAACTGCAACAGATATTAAACTGATACTACTATAGAAAAGACTGTAGAATTAATAATCTTGGCTAGTAACTCAGCTGCATACAGTTGTGTGAAGTATAGAGAAAGATTTGGTAGTATTTCTCAGTTGTAGCTTGTATTTAGAGTATAGCCAAATCTTCAAGAGTCAACAAGTAGCATTTGTTGGAATACAGGAGTAAGTAAGATATACCTTGAACTTCATTAAACATTCTAATTATTTATTTCAGATTTCATTGCAAGCTTGAAGACAAGGAAAGACTAATACTAGCCAACTGTTGTGGATAAATCCTGTGTAGAACTAAGTCAACCACTTCTGTGCAAAATTATTTTCAGTATAAGAATAAAACCTTTGTCATTATTCATTCAAGAAACTCATTAGCAATTAAATTACACTGCTGAGTATGAGCTAATTAAAAGCAAAATCTGCCGGGTAAACAATTACAAAACTGTCTATGAAACTCTTTTTAAAATTATGATATGAAAAAATCTATGATATATCTATCATTTTATTTATGATTCTTTAGGTCCTGGAAGATTCATATATCCTCACTTAAAGCAGTCTAGAAAGTTTTCATAACCTTAATCTTACTACACTAACATCATGTAAAGAATTAACATGTAACTTTATTGCACTGCAGATAGAAATGTGGATTTACTTGTGGTTCATAAAGTTCCATAAAGTTTAAAGTTTCCCAGATTCATGACCCAAATTAATATTGTTGACAAACAGTGACTTGTCTGCCTTTAAAGCATCAGCAATTGAAATTCTTGGAACAGGGTGTGAGAACCTCTCATTCTTTAAAAGAAGGAGAATTTTTTGTAACAAACTGCAGCTATTCAAGTAGGTTAAACACGCAGCAGAGACATGAGAACATGACAAGAACATTCCATCTGGACACCAGGATTACCCAAAAGAATTCAGATACTTCTTTCGATTTTAAGGGAGGATCACTGGATCAAAGTCAGTGTCGTGGTTCAGCCTCAGCTGGCAACTGAACACCACGCAGCCGCCCGCTCACCCCCCCCCCCACCCCTGTGGGATGGGGAAGAGAATCGGACGAGCAAAAGAACTTGTGGGTTGAGATAAGCACAGTTTAATAACTACAATAGAATGATGATGATAAATGATTATGATAATAATGACAGTAATGTTAATATAATAAAAGGGAAAAGGAAGGAAAGGGAAAACAGGGAAAAAAAACGCAGAAACACGAACGATACAACCGCTCACCACCTGCTGACCGACGCTGCCCGTCCCCGAGCCGCCATTGCGCCCTCCCTCCCCCAGCCAGCCCCTCCCAGGTAACATACTGGGCATGACGTTACATGATATGGAATATCCCTTTGGTCAGTTTGAATCCGCTCCCTTAGCTGTGCCCCCTCCCCTCCCAGCTTCTTGTGCCCCCAGCAGAGCACGGGAGGCTAGACATGTCCTTGACTAGTACAAGCGCTGCCCAGCAACAGCCAAAACATCTGTATGTTATCTCAACAGGTTTTTTTCCATGCTAATTTCAAAGCACAGCACTATACCAGCTAGAGTGAAGAAAATTAACTCTATCCCAGCTGAAATCATGACAGTCAGGAACCCTTAACTGCAACGTGATCTGCTCTGTATTAAGAAATTATGGTTTGGGGTTTTTGTTTTGTTTTGTTTTTTAATGGGCATGTTAATGTTTGAGAAGGTGTCCAAAGATTATACCAAATGACTTGTAAATTTACTGTGAACTGCTGAAGTCCCTGATGTTAGTTCTTGGAGAGGAAAGAAGGGGAAAGGAGCTGGGGGATAGGTAGAATTGCCAAGGAGATCACACGTGTTCACAGAGCATCTGGGAGAGTTTACAGGTGAAATACGGCAAGAAAGATGTCAGGAAAAATCCCCATTCTAGAGTCCTGTTCAACAATCATCCCCACACGTGGGGTCACATGAATACGCTTTTGACTTGTCATGTGCAGCGTTACTTAGTCCCACTGAAGAAAATGGAGGTGTCTGTGGCCCTTCCAAGATACAGCAATCTGGGGACTTCTTGAGGATTTTACCTGTTTTCCCATTGTAGGTCCCTGCCAGAAGGATCCTCAGTTACACCCGCAAGTAGACCTCATTCCTTTCACTTGGCAGCTTACTCATTCACAATGAAATTCAAAACAAACTTTGTAGCTTTTTGATACACACACCAGAATTCTTGGGATTTGTTTAGAACCATGTTTTTATATTTAGATCCTCAGTTCCAGAGAAAGGCATTATTTGTGTTTGATGGATTAAATAAAATGCTATGCAAATACAATGAGAGAGAAATCAATTTGTATTTCTAGCAATGCAAATAGTTAGATAGTCAATCAGAAAATTGTAAATGCAGTTACAGAAAGAGAAAAGCAAGAAAAAACCTCCAGGTTTCAGGTGTACCTGCCTGTAGACTTCTTTAGTTTCTACCTAAGACTTTCAACATATTTCTCAGCTAAGGAAAGCAGTTGTGATACAAACTTTTCCTGAGCATTGCCTTTCAGAATTAGCTTCCAGCACCAGTGTGTGGAGCTGGAGATGTAGCACTTGGGCACGGTGGGCTTCAGGAATGCACAAAATGGGGTGTCTGTATATGAGAAGTTCAAAACTTTTATTCTAGGTCTTAGAGTGTGGCATGTTCTTACATGACCAGAGACTCTTGCCTTTCCTGCTGTGGTGAGCCAGGATACACTTCATTATACAGGCAGGGCTCAGTGGTAGCAGGATGACTGCGAGTTCCACCTTTTGGGGAATTTCAGATGATTCACTGAAGCAAGGGGAATCAGTCAGTACATCTTCTTTGGAGAGCACAGCTCACACTGTAATTCTGTGATACACCAGATTTGGAAGTGAAACTACCTTAGGACAGTTCTGTCTTCTTGTCCTGTGTAGTTTACATTTAAGTAGCCCTCACTAAAATCAAATTTCTTCACATATTTAATAAAAGAAAGTGCTACAATCAGCACTGAAACTGAAATTGTTCTTCTGAAATTTTTCAGATTAGCTTTCATCTAACTGAACAATGCACAGCCACAGAAGCTCAGGATTACTTTAAGCAACATATGACTTTTACCTCATCTATTTAATATGGGTTAACAGTTTATTTTAGTGTAATATTTGTAATATATTTCTGTAGTGTGTTATTCACACAGTGAAGGAATATCAGAGACGATGATAAAAATCAAATTCTCAATACAAATGTTATTTGTTTATTATTTATTTATTTAAACTAGTAGTGTTAAATCCATATGTGGTGTATGGCAACTGTAGTGATTGTGATGTTTTTATTCATCACCTTTCTGAGTTTAACCTCTTACAAAGAGAAAAGCAGCCATCAGTAAAGACAAAAATAATCACCATAAGGATTACTGTAGCTAATCCAGAAGATGTTTCAAATTACTTATAGTGGACTGTCAGAAGTAAAATATTATACATTCAAAAGAGATTTTAAAAGTAATTACAGCATATGACCACAATTCTAGAAAATAATTTTGGTGGGATTAAAAATTGAAGTACAGGCTCTTATATCGCTTTGTGGATCATATGCCACAAGAAAGATTATCTAAACATAAACATAATAGTTAATTCCTCTTTTTAAAACTTTTATGCTAAATAAAACTTAGGCTTTTTTTTCCAAGTCACCTTCTCTCCCAAATTTTTGTTAGTTCAAGACCTCCTGTAATCACGCAGGCTATCGATTATTTTTAAGATGTCAGAAGATTTCAATAATACCACAATTTTTGGGCAATCTCTTTCATGAAATGTTTGCCTTATGGACTACAAATCACCATTTATTTTACAGAAAGATGCTTTTAGTAGTGTCAGGAAGTAGAGAGCTGCTAGCTTTAAGCAGAAAACTAACACAATGTTATGAATACATGTAGAATATATTTTTGAATAATATGGATAGTTCTGGATGTCAAATTGCTTTTTACTCTCTAAAATGTGTTTTATTAATGAAAATATTTAAAGTTAAAAAAGGAGGAAAATATTTGTTTGCCATTAAACTAAACCAAGTACTGTATCCAGCATTTGAAATATCTTTTGGATAGAGATTGATGGAATTAAGAATATATTTAAATTTACTACCATATGGAGGCTTATTGATAGGGAAGACCATTTGCTGGACACTCTTGTGCCTCTGGGAAATGTTCAGTTTTAGACCAGGAGGACCCATAAGACATGAGGCAACATTTGGTCTTAAATGATTGCTGTCTTGCACAAGTTTTAGGATTTCTTTTTACTGGTTTGTTTCTTCTAACACAACAATCTGTTTTGATTCCTGCAAATGCAAGACTGGAAATGCACCTTCAGACTCTAGCAGGAAGCTTCTTCCAAACTCAAAATGCCTGTTTTGAACAATGAGCATAAGGCTCATCTGACAGGCATGGAAGACCCTCATGAGGCACCCTCTGAGCATGAACTTCTGCTTGATCAACTTACTTATTTTAATATTGACATATTTTTATCTTTACTATCTTAAGATGCTGATTGCTGTTGACTGATACTGAAGTTGATCTTGAGCATGTGATATTACAAGAGTTCCCATATTGATGCAGATAAACATGACAAATAGAATGGAAACATTCAGGTAATTGTACACAAAAGAAGGCATTAAGTGATAAGGATTAGACATCTGAGTCACTCATCTGCCTCCTTAGATCTTTAAATAACTTCATGTGTCCAGCCTTAACTGACCATGGTGGCAATGGAAAAATGAACAGAAATGCAACACATTTGCTTTGAAAAGATTCATTCCCAAATTGAAATGCAGCAAACTCCAGGACTGCTGCTTGGACAAATGCCAAAGTCATACAGCAAATCAAAGTATTTTCGGAACGCTTTTTTAAAAGGTCATAAAATGCTTGTAAAAGAAAATGTTTTCTCTGAAAAGGAAAATGTGGCCAAAGATATTACCTATTATTGCCCTGCCTGTACTTTGTGCATGGAGATTTTTAAATCAAAACACAAAATAATCACAACATCCCCATTTTCACACAGTGGTAACTGTGTTGGCAAATGTTGCCTTTCTGACAAATAATGAAATCTGTTTGTTTTTATTTTGCATTGATTTATCTAATCAGTTGGTGTCCTTCCACTATTTTGGGATGCAAATCCTACAAATAAATAAATAAAAAAAAATATAGACTCTATCATGGTCACAGAAGACAAACGTTTAATAAATTCTTTTAAAAATACCAGGATAAGAAAAAGGTAAAATATATATTCTTGGAAGAAATAGTGAGAAAAGAGGATGGGAGAAAATAAAGAGACTGGAAAACAAGCTTGGTAAGCAACCTCTACAAATAATTTCAGAAAAAAATATTATTTTTCTTTTTTTTTTTTTAATGTTATGACTTTGAAGACAGTTTTGCATCTACATTCTGGTGAGGAAAAAAAGTATCTTTATATAGAGTTAGTCTCTTGGTTCTAATACTTCAACCTTAAAAAGCAAAAGTGAACATAGTTTTGATGGCTCTGTTCCACCTCCTCTGAAGGGTGTTGGTTCATCAGCTGGAGGAAGTGTGGATGTTCTCTTTGAATCTACTTTCCTTCCTGGAAGGAAACAAGCATTTTGTCTACTGGAAGGGTGCAATTCAGCAACACCGATGTAATCTCAGTCCATATATCTGAAAAAAATCTGCTTTTGCAACTAGAATTATAGCTGTGTTCAGTTTTTCTTAGGTAATGCAGGTGCCTGTGGTGAAAGTGAGGAAAGCATTTCACACAGCATTCCGGCTGTATTTCACTTCATTGATGTAATTTAGCTCTGGTTAACTGGGGAAAAGTTATTGTGGGTTTGGTTTTTATTATCAGCTCAACAAGACAGCCTATTATGTTGACATGAATCTCATTACACAGCTATGCACCGAAGACCTTGTCTCCTAAAAGACGCCTCAGAGAAAATAAAACTTGTCTTTTCCTGAGATGAGCCCTGCAGTACCTGAACTATCCTGCACCTCCTGGATCTCAGCTCCATTGGCAGCTTTTGGACTGGACACTCAGTGAAATGCCATATTTCAGACAATCGTAACAGAAACACCCCCAAAAGTCAAAAGGGAGTCAGACGCAGCTGCAAAGCCCGTTGCTGTAGGCAGCAGGCAGGCTGCGGGGACGCCGGGGGAACGCAGCGTGTGGGCAGCGCGCAGGCAGCCACCCAGGCCCCTGGGCGCGCTCCATGTACACAGCACCACAGTCTTCCCTGGTCTCCCCCAGAGGAGGATAGTTTCACATGTGTTAATAGCAGGCCTTTCATTTTTCAAGCTAGTGTACAACATCCCCTTCTGTTGGGAGCAAACACAGGGAGTCAGCCAGCACTGAGTTAATTACAGAAAAGCTTCAGCTCTTATTTTAGCGAGACAAAGCTCTGTCACTGCTTCGATGCACTTCTTCCCTTGCACTTCAGTGCCACGAGTTCACATCCCAGCTGGGGACTTCATCTCTTGGTGAGACTGTTTTCTGGAACTCGGTGTTCTTGGTGCTAAAAGCAATTATTAGAAAGGGGGAAATTCAATCAGGAAGGTAAAAATTATAAGGCAAAGCACTGTGTAGTGTTCACTGATTCATAACTAAGGATAGGAATAAAATTGTAGTTTGGTTTAGATTTGATCTTTCCCTGCAGCTTGTCTCTAAGGCAGCTGTTGTGGTGTCTTGTGGGATAAATTAAAGGGGGGAAGAAATGTGACTATAAAAATAATAACAACAAAAAATGTCATGGCTGGTTTGTCTTTTAAGGAAATGTCACTTTTTTCTCTCAGGTTGCATATAGTTTTCAATTGCTTTTATATTAAGAGCATCTAAGTTTTGTACATCTGAATAGCCACAGGTTTTAAATTTAGTATTTTAAAGGTGGATTTAGGCAAAAATGGATAATGGAAAACTATATGTCATATGTATAAACCCAATAAACTTAATTTATTCCTACTTCTTGCAGTTCATAAGATGCTAAGGCTCCCATGCTTTTAAATATCAGCTATGAGTCTGAACACTTGTGGGATTAAAACTGCAGACATTTTATCTTTTTCTGTAATGGAGAGTGTGGACTGTGTCCCTCCACACTGCTTGTGTTATGGGCATGAGTACTTTTTGACATTTATGGCTAAAAATTAATGGTTAAGGTTTATGCAGCCACCTATTTAGAAAGTTTTTGTTGCGGGTTTTTTTTTTGTTTGTTTGGTTTGGGTCGGGGTTTTTTAATTAATTATTTATTTATTTCAGATGTAGGGCCTGCAAGGTCTCTCTAAGGTACACTGAAAAAAACCCACCAGCTAACCAGGTCATGCAGACAGAAAGCATATAGTTAGAAAACTATAGAAAACTGTCAGAGCGCTATAGATCAGGCTATTCTGTGTCTGTCAAAATATTCTGTTCTTACTTTCAGTAGTCAGCCCAGGCCAAGAAAAAATAAAACAACAAAAAGAAAGACCATCATTCAGACCAACTAGGAACTATTTAGCTACGGTCATCTTATCTGTACAACAACCTGATGCTATGGGGACTCTTCCCACTGACACAAGAACTTACACAGGTAACACCTCTAGTGCCAATAACAGTGCTGCATGTTAAACCTCAAAGCGTTGAAGGGAGACCAGACTACAGACCCCAAACTGTTACTCATTACAGCAAAGGAGCCAAGGCAGCTCCACTGAGTCCAGAAATGAATCAAATAAACATCTGTTGGAAAGACAACACATTTCCAGTAGCTTCAGGGATAACACTGATTACAAAAAACAGTCATGAGAATTAATGAGAACATGAGCAAGTCCTCAGGTGTTAAATAATTTTGAAGGTTTCTAAAAAGTGACCAGCTGTTTATGGTCTGTCTCTGACTACTGTTTTCATTCATTTTTATGCTTAATTTAAGAGGCCTTACCATTTTGACTTAAAAAAAGTTAGTGACAATCAGACATAATCAGTAAAATCTGTTTATATATTTTGATCTTGTTCCAGTGCAATTTCTTGTTGGAAAGTGTGAGAGCTGTAGAGTTGATAAATTCGCAGAAAAGAATTTTGTGCAAAATTAGGTTTTCTTCTTAGAATCCTACCTCTGGAGTTTAAACCAATATATGGCTGTTCATTTACTCCTGCAAAGGCAAATGTGCAAATACAACCCATCTGCACCTAGAAGGGCTGAAACAGCACTGGACATATAAAACCAAAATAATAATTTGTGTTTTAATTTAAGATCTTTAAGTCAGTCTCTTATTATTTTAATATTTGTGTTTATTCAGAAAGTTATGGTTCTGTAAATACTTGTCCATTTCCCTAAAATTCTGTGAAGATGAATAGTCAGTGTAACTGGCACGACCACCGAGCATTTCCACACTTATGTGCATTATGCATAAAGCATACTGGTGAGAACAATACATCAAGTGACTGATTCAGCATCGCCAGCAGTCAAAAGGAAGGAGGTGGTGGTACAGAAACTCAGAGGTATGAAATTCCAATCCTATGCCCTATGTATTCATGTATCTACAAAAACATAGCATTTATACCTGTTTACCTAAGATGTTTTGTATATTTTACCAGCCACAAAGAGGAAAAAAGGAACTGCAGCATTTCTCTTTTCTCTTTTCTCTTTTTCTTCCTTCCTTCCTTCCTTCCTTCCTTCCTTCCTTCCTTCCTTCCTTCCTTCCTTCCTTCCTTCCTTCCTTCCTTCCTTCCTTCCTTCCTTCCTTCCTTCCTTCCTTCCTTCCTTCCTTCCTTCCTTCCTTCCTTCCTTCCTTCCTTCCTTCCTTCCTTCCTTCCTTCCTTCCTTCCTTCCTTCCTTCCTTCCTTCCTTCCTTCCTTCCTTCCTTCCTTCCTTCCTTCCTTCCTTCCTTCCTTCCTTCCTTCCTTCCTTCCTTCCTTCCTTCCTTCCTTCCTTCCTTCCTTCCTTCCTTCCTTCCTTCCTTCCTTCCTTCCTTCCTTCCTTCCTTCCTTCCTTCCTTCCTTCCTTCCTTCCTTCCTTCCTTCCTTCCTTCCTTCCTTCCTTCCTTCCTTCCTTCCTTCCTTCCTTCCTTCCTTCCTTCTTTTCCTTCCTTCCTTCCTTCCTTCCTTCCTTCCTTCCTTCCTTCCTTCCTTCCACTTTTATTCAGGAGTTGTTTTATTTCTCACAACACAAAAACAAGTTGGGTGCAAGTAGGACAAAAATTATATTAGATTCTTTTACATATACTAATTAACTGATGAATGATGAACATATCAAGCTACTGCTTGATTTCCTTTTCCTTTGCCTCCATTTTATACTCTGTCTGCAAAAGTCAAATCCAATAAGTGATACATGTAGTTATTACTGGCTCCAGTGTTTATGTCTTGATAAAAGGTAAAACCATCCCTCTTTAGTTAAGATCTTAATAGAATATTTCAGTGAAGAGTAATGCAAACTCATCTGTCAATATTTCTGTTTCAGCTGAACAGGAAGATAAGTATCTGTGTCACAGACAAGTTGTGAGTGCTAATTAGGAACTGATAAAAGGGGAAAAGAAGGAAGAGGCAGGACTTTGGAATAGCAAGAGGAACACTGCTCTACTGTTGTATGACCTCTGTTTGTTACTTGCTGGGACAGATTTTGCAAAACCTTATAATACATGAAAATGAGGAAGATTTTAATTCTGTCCCTGGTTTACCATAGCCATTCTGTCTATATTTATAAGTTAACCAGCACTGTTGTTTGGTGTATTCTGTTGTTCTCTATTTCAGGCATTCATTGACAGTGAAGCCTTTCTCTTCTTTGATTTTTCTAGGCTAAATGAATTACACTTCTTCATGCCCTTTTTGTAAACAGGCTTATCTCCTTGTTGTCTTTGTAGTGTTTCTTCTACTCTAAATTCCTCTTTCTTTTGGAGATGGGTAGCCAAAAAGGAAGTTCAACTAAAAGGAAGTTCAACTTATGTTTTGTACAGTGGCACTTACTCCTCCTTAAACTCTCCTGAAGATAACTGATACAATACAGAAATGAATTTATTTGTAGCTGTGTTTCACTAGCAGCACACATTCAGCCTGTGTCTGATGAAAACAACATTTTATTTCATTTCTAGAGTCACTTTCAAGCCATGAACACCCGTTTCACTGCTTTTTCCTGCCCAGTCAGAAAAAAAGAAACAAAATAAATCTTTGTATCTCTCCCAAGTCTCCATTCCAAATCTCTGCATTTCAGCTTGGTTTGACATCTCCAGTCCTCCAAAATGCCTTTCTTTCCTTACTGCACCCTGCTCCTTCCCTATATTTACAATGCCTCCCAGCTTTACAATTCAGCTTGTGTGGCCTGTCATTTTGTGCAAAAAATCATTAACGAAATTATTGCTATTAATGAAAATAAGATTACTCCCACAATGAACCACTAAAGAACTTTACTAGTGGCCTGGCTCAAGCCCAGCTGAGCCATTTACAGTAGAAGCCATTGCCATGTTTCATTTCATAACTTTTTTTTGCTGCTGTCTGTTCTTCTACCAACAGAAGCAACTGTTCCAATGGAACACCATACCAAAAAGTCCAGCCAGATAGGAGCCACCCTGTTTTTCTTTTTTAGAAGATTATTAAGAAAGATACTAACCTACTTGCTGTGGTAAACTGTTTCAAATACTTCTCCCAGTTCCATCTGAATCATCTTCCATTCTTTCAAACTTTGACCCAATCTTTTTTTATGACATTGAGATCAGATCAGAGGATTTGTCTTGGTTCCTTTTTCTTCTGTTTTCTTACATAGAGGTGCTATGTTTGCAATGTTCTAGATGTAGTGTGCAGTCCTTAGCTTGAGTATTTATTCAGGAATCTTAATTATCTAGCCAAACACTTAAATACAGAAAAGTCAATGACACAAGGTATTTAAAAGATCAGGCAAATGAAAACAGTAGTTTCACAAGTATGTCTCTTTTGGAAACGTGGCAAGGAAGAGCACTGTGGTAAACTGATCTAGCTGAAGATGTCCCTGCTCAGTGCAGGGAGTGTTGAACTAGGTCACCTTTAAAGGTTCCTTCCAACGCAAACTATTCTGTGATTCTGTGAATGTATTAGTACATACTGATGTCATAGAAAAGAGTAAGTGGAGTAAAGTGGAACACAGACTGAAAATTTTACGATACACTAATGATTATATTACTGGCTTGATTTTGAGAAGAACACTGAAGTGGGTTCTGTTCTTGGTATGCTTGGCTTCCTTTCTGGATGATTTTGAACGAGTCACCACAACTGTCTCCCTTTATTGAAATTGAGGATAACAACATTTTCCTAATTTGTAAATCCACCTTGGGAATACCCCTTTCATAATGCACTCTTTTGTAGGTGGCTTAAGTGATGCTGTAGAGAGATATGCTAAAGAAATATGAAAAGAAGAGTGACTGATTTTGAATTTCTATTTGGGAAAATACAAGTTAAAAAAAAATCCTTAAAAAATTAAAGGCACAAATGTCTTTTTTTTTTCCCCAGAAAAAAATTAAAATCTGACCTCTATATTAGTCCAACTGGTTTTTGTGGAACAAGTAGGGCTGACACGAGTAATGGTACAGACAGTTTTTTTCAGTCAACAGCTGCTACTGCCACATGAGGATGCCTTTCATTAATTAATTATTAACATAAGTCATTTAACATTGCAAGTTTTTATGTTTTGTTTCAAAGAAGTATTTTTTATCTTATTTTATTAGCCCATCAAATGCCCTAAATGCAAATCTTGCTAGAGGAGCTGAGAAGTGTTTCCATGGCTCACAAGCTGCTGATGCTAATGGTGGCTGTACAATGTTCAACAATAGAATTAACTACTGTTTTGCAATGGCCTAAATATTCTGACAGTGCAAAGGCTATCTCCAGAACATCACTGCGATCATGACACACTGTGAAATTTCCTGACAACACGATACTTTTTTAAGGAGTATGGGGTACACAAAAAGGTAGTCCTCTGTGATGTCTTTTTGATTTATTCATGCTAAAGACCAATGTGTAAGGTCATTTAGCTGATCATGAAAGCTTTTGGGGATCATTGCTCAGAGTCACAAAGCAGGAGCAGAATAAATCCAGCAAAGAGGAGGAGAAAACACAATAACAGATTAGCAAAATCCTGCTCATTATAGCAGTTTGAATATCACTGAATGAGTCAAATTGTATGCCATCATTTGTGCTTTAAAGCGTACAGAACGTTCGTTTACAATAGCTGTGGTGTATCCACAGCACTGCTCTATATTCACACATTGTAGTTCAATGCAAATTCAGATTGGTAGCACACAGGAATTTTCAGAATTACACATATTTGCCGGCCTTTTGAAATGTAGGGAATGTGCCAAAAATTATTGTAAGCCAGTGACTTGTCAGCTGAGTGCCTGCCTGGAGTTGGCTTCTGCCCTTTGTGTTTGTTCTGCATTTCTACTATAACATTTCAAGAATTAGGTCATCAAAGTGGAATATAATTTCTGTTAGTACAAGCAATCTAGTATTTCTCACTTCAGAATTATTAGCTGCTTTCAATCAAATTTACTTAATTGCTGCCAGCAGATATGTCCTTACCCTGCAGACATAATTTGGTTCCCTTTAAAGCTTACCTTGCCTATTTACAGCAAATTGATCTCTTTTTTCCATTAGCATGTCACTGATTCTGCCTTATCATATGTCTAGATGGATACTGTGCAAATTTTTCAAGGTATTTTCCAGGTGCACTGTGCTATTTCTGTATGTTAGCTCTTTCTGACATTGGACCGACGTGCAGAATGCAAAACAAATGTTTCAGAGTTATGCATGTTACACACACACATATATATGCACAGAGGAGAATGAGAAGCATTTAATTGCCAGATCTGAACATCCTCTCTAAGATTTATTCAATGAAATTACCTCAAGATCTGCTTCAATGAATCAGTACAAAATGTGGGGTCTGTGTGAAAATTATCAGGTGGTCGTGTAGGATCTTGGTAACAGCGATAATAAACCAACTGTTAGTTCACCTGGACAAAATTTTCCCTTAATTAAGCTCTGCTGATTACAAATAAGAGGAAAGTACATAACATTTCATTTTACTTTCTTTCTTAATGCTGCAGATGGCATTTTTAATGCTTTCTTTTTCTGTTTTAGACTGTTATTTTTACTGTAGCAAAACAATCCTACTATAGATCTTTTATGTGAAGGGTCATGGAAATACAAAATTACTGAGTTTCTGTCCCCCAAAATTGAATTAAAAAATATCTCACATATACATAGGCCTTCACGTAGAGCTGAATGGATTCCCTGAAAGCATTTAGCATGGTAGAAAACCTTTTTACTTTCATCATTTTTAAAGTATATCCCCACATCCACTTTTCACTACTGAAATCACAAATAAAATTCTATTTTTACCAAATACAAAACTGTGTATTTTGTATTTCTAAAATACTTCTCCTTTTGGATTCTTAAATGTACTCATGTTTGCTATCCTTTCTGCCAAACAAAGGATTTTCCTGGTGAAATAAATTTTAAAGCATTTCATTAGACTGCAGTGCTTCTTTTCTGCCACTGCATGGTGCTGCACTAGGCTGCAAATGCACAGCAGGCCTCCGCGTGTCATTTGAAAAGTCTTTGTAAACGAAGGCCAGTCTCCCTAATTCACTGCACAAGAAGAAGGAGAGGGAGCTGTTTCCCCGAGATACAAGAATGTGCTTCAGCTCCGCTTCTCAATGGCAGGAACATGACGACTGTAGGGAGCATTTCTGCAGCTGGTGCTGGGGCGCTTTCCTCCTCCCCCTCTGCTTTTCCACTCACTGGCATACTTTTTTGTGAAAAATTAGTGCTCAATGTCCTCCAAAATACTATAAGCTCATCTTGATAGGGTTTTACAGCCACACTAAAAAGATGTAAGAAAAGACAACAGTTGTCAGAGGCCAAGCTAAATCATTCCTGAGGTTCCACATAGAGGTTCAGGAGGAAGCTGAAATACCAACCTCTTTAGCGGAACTCCACTTTTCCTTTCCCTAAGTTGGTTATCTTGCAGCAGGAGGAGGATTCCAGCAACATCAGCTCACACAGCCAAAGCCAAAAATTATGTGAAGTATGACAGATGTGTTTAGTTTTTATCAGCAGTAGCAGGTTTCATGCAATGGAGGCAGGACGCTAATAAAGCTGGTTATTTCTCTTGTGGAAATAATAATACTCGTTTTATATTTCTGCTTATATAAACAGTGCCACAAAAACAGTTTGTAGAGTTGCTGCAAATGCAAAGCACTCTGCAAAGGCAAATACATCTGACAGTATAATAATAATATAAAAAACAGTAGCAACAAAGCAAAGTCCCATGAAAGATATTAAAATTTATATTTTCCACGTTAAGACTGTTTATCATTTAAGTAGCATGTGATATTAAGATAAAAAAAGGCTGGGAAAATCCAGGAAAACTCTAATATTCTAACTGTAACTCCCCATATTTTTATTCGTGTTTAGCAGCAGCTACAAATCCCTTAAACATTTTTTCCCAAATTTTTCACCTTTGCAATGCGTCATTACTTAACAAAATAGATATGTAACCAAGTTCATTTAGAAGACTTTTTTTTCCTTTTATAGGAATCATGAGGGTGATGGCTTTATTGTTATTGTGGATGCCTAGATTTTTCATCTTTCTAACTAATTTGATTTGCATCTTTTTTTTGCAGAAAAGCTATATCCTGAGAAAATCACACTTGTATTAAAACAGAAGGAAGGTGGATTTGGTTTCATTTAGGCCACTCAAATCTGGGTATTTTAAAAAACATGTTAACCTGGGAAGCCCTGTTATAACCTATGTTGTTTTCCTGTATTTAAGGATATATAGCTTTATTTGTTTTCATTGCTTTTGTCATTGAATTAATATATATAAATTAAGCATACGGATATGAACACTTAATACTTTTATATTTTTGCCTGATTTCTAATCATATAGAATTTATTTATTCTATATAGCTTGACAGAAAACCAGCGGGAGACAGGCACCATCCGATGATGATCAACAAGTCTCGTTTATTGGCAATCAGCAAACATCTTTTATACCGTTCGTTAATTAGCACATACATATTGCAAAAGCACAGCTCATCATTGGCTGGGAGGTAAATGCCAACTCCTCCCATGCTTATCTCTTGTGGTCAGCCTTGCAATTAGCAGTTACTTGCTTCTCACATTCTTTTACCGATCAGCAACAGCTGGGCTTACACTCCTTTGTAAAACGCCAGCTGGCCTCACATTCTTCTGTTGACCAACAGCTGGGCCCAAGGTCGCTTCCGACCTGGAGCCTGTTTTCCTACTTCAATGCCCTCTTTCTGCTAGCCATTCCCGGGCTAGAGTTTCCCACAATAGCTGCATTGCATGTTGAAGGTGGCTAACTTGAGGTTGCCACAATGTAATTTTAAGGAAGTGAGGGAGAATTACATTCTTATAGCTATTATGAAAACATCAAGAAATTTCAAAGTCTGTCTAAGGATTTTCTTTCATTCAACACATATGCTTTGGCAGAACAAACATCAACACCTGCATTTCCAGTGTACATTTTAAAGTAAAGCTATCAGCTCTGGTTTGAACATCTAAAGTTTAAAGACGGACGGAAGAAAATGCAGAATCAAAGATTTCCGGGTACTTCCAGATGTGGAAAACATGAAAATAATGAAAATGTTCCTGTAGTACTCTATTCAAAATTAACACAAACATTTTTTGCTAAAGCTTTCTATTCATGTTTGGCTGGGGATATGAGAAGTGCAACCACTGATAAAGACAGCTTCTTTGAAGAATAATGTCTGTCTAAACTGTAGAACTAACTAGGTACACTTTAAAGATGGGAAGGTTCTAAATAAAGATAAATGAAAAAGTATGGTACCTTTAAATAATAGTAACTCCTTTTGAGACTGAAGATTGAAGAAAATCTTTAGATTCTTAAATAATTATTTAATTGTAGGTCTCCTTATCACACTCCCATTTTAATCCTTAAAAGTTAACACTTTCTTTCTTCCTTTATGTTGCCTTGTTTTATTATCCTAACTTCACCAAAATGTTTAATTTTTAGGTGGATCATAAAAAAGATTGTTAAGTGTTCTTCTTTTTTTTTAATTTTTTGATATTTTCCTGCTGTTTCTTGATGAAATTATCATATTAAAAATGGAGATGCCCTATCTTTTCATTTTAATGACAGTGAAAATGAGTCACTTTATAAGGGAAAGATTTTCGTATGTGTTCAATAATATGTTCTCAATCATTAATCATTCAGGAAAAAAGTGCTAGTCGTACTGCAGGAACATGTAGATGGAAGCATGTTGCCAAAACTACAGCCTATGATACGAAAAGCATTCTAGTTTTCTTTATACAACAATGGAACAAGAAGACACAAAATTAGTTTTATTTTAGAATGTGTGCCTATCTGAGGAATGACCTAAATTGATTTTAGTAATTTTAGACTGGATTCTAAAAAATAATGTTCCTTTTATTGTGTCCATACTACATATTGGGAATAAGCAGGGAATGAGTTGCTATTCAACTGAAGCGTACATCTAATACCTGCATCAGTATTTAGCTCACTTGATTTTTGTAATTGACATAGGATGAGTGAAGTTTGATCAGAACTAAAACAAAAGACTCGACCCCCACCTTAAATATTTTCATGTCTAAAGCATTTAATTCTTCAGGTTTTACAGCTGCACACTAGAACTGATTTGCCGAGGTGTTGAATGCCAAAATTAGTAGTTGCACTAAAGGTATAAGTAAATGATGCATATATATGAAAAGACTTGACATCTCTAGCAGTCTTTCTATTGATTTCAGGATGGAGAGAGCAGGAAGAAGTCATCTTGTTGCGCTTAGTGAAACACTGCTTTCCTTCCTCTATGACTTCTTCAAAGGTTAAAGCTGAGAGACTGGCTGGGTTACCAACCTGAGATACTGAAGATTGTCAAGTCCTTTTTGCCCTTGTTTGGTGGTGGTATTTTGTTTTGGCTTTGGTTTGTTGCATACCTCTCATGTAAGCAGGTGTTGGAGGAGACATAAATTGTACTTTTAAAATAATCTAGTTTCCTAAATCAGTGTAAAAATTATAGGAGTTAAAATCTACTGAAAGGAGAGATCTCCACATTCCCACAGTGTCTCATTTTTGCCTAGTCACAGAAGCAGCATAATTTCTGAATGTTAATTCTGTTTCAGCTGTAGGCTGATAATTAAAATATTTTAAAACATGAGGGTATGAGCTACAGTCCTAGGGGAAAACAGGTAAAATATAATATTTAATGACCACCTTCCCTGCCATCCTACTGGTAGGTTTTTTCCACACACACCTACAACTACTTTTACCTCTAGTCCAACGTGACTGAATTTTTATTGCCAATTTTTGTGGTTCTTTCTGCATTTGATCATCCTTTCTCTTGCCTCGTTTCTCTTCTGCTTCTCTTTTCACTCTTCACCTCTTCAACTGGTATTCAGTTTTCAACCTTTTTTCCTTGCTCTCTGTTTCTTGCATTGCTAGAACTTTCTTCCTCCACTCACAGTCATCACTTTTCCTGGTTCTGGACAGCCCTCGCAGATGAATGGCTTTTTCCCCATTTCAAGGACAGCTCCTGTTGGTGTTCTTTTTTACTTAACCACCACTTTCACCAATTCAGACAGCTGGATTGACATGTCTGTGTTTTCTGCTGCTTCTACATGCACTTTCTTTTTTTTTTTTTTTTGTTGGTAGTGAGTGCCGCGCCATTCTTGAGAAGCACAAGAGAAGCACATTGTGCGTAGGGCTGGAGTGATTTCGTATGATGACTGGCAGTTCCTTCAGGTTGTCAAGCTCCCACATTTTGACTTAGCTATGTAGCCTGGAGGAGATTCTTTATTTGATTTAAGAACAGTATGAATGATCTATAAAATCATTGCCGTACCTTTGAGATAAGAATTCACAAAAAGAAATTTTTGAGAGTCTATTCAAAAGACCCAAGTAGTAACAGTCAAATTTGACTGCCTGCTTAGGCTCCTAGCATCATAGGAAGGCATTTCAGTAGATTTTCAACACAAGTCAATAGAAACTGTGAAATACCAGTATTTGTGAGAAATTCTAAATATGGATGTAGATGCCTACATTTACATAATAAGATTGGAACCCATGAATCATATGCTGTATATATTGATTCTAAACTGATTTCTTTGTTTAGTTATTTGTTCTCAGTTCTTAAGAGGTTAGTATCAAAAGTAGATAACTTAAATTGATTATGCTGAATATGATTATAATTTTTGATCCAGAAATAATAATTCTTTCTGTCTGAAATCCATGATTTTGGACACCAAGCTACTTATTTGCATCAAAAAACGTGTTGGGACGTTCATTAATTAGTACTATTACACTAAGACTTGATATTTGTTCAGTTTAATTTTTATTTGTATCTTATGTCCTGTTTTATTGCTCTAGTAAAAATACATTAGTTATGCATCTATCATAAAACTACCAGTACTGGTGATAGTAAAGGAAACTGAATGGCTAGCCTACTGTCTCTAGGTGATCAGAGCTTTGTCATCTTTGATATTTCAAGATGTCTTTGAAAGGTTAAAATTAATCTGCTCAAGGGATAACAGCACAATATAGAGCTCTTTTGTCCTCCTTTCACTAACAAATGGAACCTGAAGTGAGTAGGAATGAAAATCAGCCATAATAAAAATGGACAATACAAATACTTTTATTTTACTGATGTATCAGATTAATTGTACAAGTGACTTTTGACTCAATTATCTTATTATTCTTTACCTATTCAGGGGCTTTATTCTTGTAATGGGAAAAAAAAGAGTCAAGACCAAAACTTTAGTTTGCTCTAGAGCTTGATTTGATTCTGTGTGTCAGACGTCTTTCACATTGCTGAAAAACAGGGTATGGCAACATAGAAGATGAAACTTCAGTGAATCTGTGTCTTGCAAGATTTTAAAAAATCTGGCCATATTAAATATAAATTGAAGGAGTGCAGATAAGGAGTGCAAGGACTTTGGAGCAGCCCATCAGAGAGATTAACTTGCTTTGCAGTCAGATGGACCCATTGCAAGAAGTATATGCTCATAGATCGTCCTTAAAAACTGGAGTGAAAGTTGACCAATATATGAAGCAAAAATGATGTTTGATTTTTTTTTTTAATTTTTGTTACTGATACATTTTGTTTTCAATAGCAGCAATGATCCAGGCAACTTTTATCTGAAACATTAGCCTGGCCCAGTAGGTGTCAGGTTAGATATACATTACTCCATTATCTCTGTCTACTACTTTGCATCAAGGGGACTGTGGAGATGGGGTTCATGAGGGAGAGAGAATAAATAAAGGATATCTCTTTTTGGGTTTGAAGCAGCGCTTTTACCATTAAGAAAAATCAATAACTGGATTGACTGCATTCAGTAGGGAGTATTATTGTTTCCCATAATGTATCTAATGCATATCATTACCAAAGTAATCACATTATTATCTGCCTCTGCCTTCTACTTGCTTGGCTAGACATAAACCCAGAACTATTTGTAATGGTGTTTTTTTCCTTCTTCTTCAAAATTGCCGCAAATTGTATTTCTTCTTGATTCCTTTATTAGCTGTTTGAACTGCTCAGTATGTCTGAATTTAAATTAATTGTTTTCCCCCTTCTCCATTTCTGTTTTACCCACATTTATCTGAACCAAAGCTATCATTAACTTGAAATCTGCCTTTTGTGTTTCATATTCTGTCATAATGCCATCTTATCTTAGATATATTATCACATACAATATCATGTAATAGCAGAGAGAGAACGACACAGTATGTCCTTCATTCTAGCAGACTTCAAATATATCAAGAATCCCACAGTGAGGGCCTGGGTTTAGCAAAGCAATACTGTAGTACTCAGAGAATTCAAAGTGAAGGAAAGTTTTAGAAACATCTGATAATGATTGAACAAATAGGAAAAAAAATTAAGGTGGCCACAGGAAATTGATAATAGAGATTAAAGAAGAGAAAAAAGAGAGAGAACTCTTAGAAGTGCAGGAAGCAATTAGAGCTTGAGGAAGACTTAGTGGTGTAATCAAACCAAGGCCATTTGCATTAAATGAGAAATGAGGATGTGCTCCTAGTATGAACTCAAAGGTGTGGCCCATGGCCTCTAGCCAATTGGGAGCCATTTTTGGCACCAGATTTATTCCAAAACTCAGGAAGTACAATGAATTTTTTCTTTCCTGAGTCAGTTGTTAACAGTTGTAAACTAAGTCTATGTAGTCAAAAATATGAAGCACTGCTAATTATTCTCTATGGATCATGATACAGGGAGGATGTCTTGCTTTGCAAGGGCTGCATTTCTTAACAGAGATCTGAACTTTGGCAAAAAAAAACCCCTTTACGCTCAACTAGAAATGCTTCTACAGTCACTATCATTTGTCCATTACACCTTGGGAGGGTCTTAAGCTTGAAAGCTGCCAATAAAAAAGCTCAGAAATGTGAGCTGAAAAGCATCTTAACCAGACTTGTGGGGCCATTCAGCATACAGATGGGTCTTAAATCCACTTCTAAAATTTCATTGTTTTTTCTTTTCTGTGACACAGTAATTGCAAATCTTCCAAAGACATTGTAAGGTGTACTAATTTCTGACAAAACAGACATCACTAATATAGACTTGCATGAGACTGATGCATGGGGATTCTGCCAAATTCCTAGCTGATATAAACTATCATGATGTCACTCATTCCCATGAGCATAGACTAGTATATAGCTTCAGATAATCAGAATCAAAACTGCTGCAGTAACACCGTGGAGCAGTCCTGAGAAGATCATTGGTGCTATATCCTACAGCACTAGTAGGTACAGTGCTTCTAGTCTATATAGAGCTGGATTTATTTTACTTATAAAATATCTGAATTTGTTCAGTAAGATACACTTGATAATAATTAGTATTATGTCATAGCTGAAGTGTAAAAATATTTTTATGGATGAATTGTAGAAAAAAGCTTTCACAAATAATCCTATTTAAAAATAACTGGAAACAAATAAACCCCAAACCCAGGACTGGCAAGAAAATATGTTTTGGTAAAGTAGTATTTTGTACATAAACAACCCAATGTAGAACCCATCTAACTTTGACTAGAAAACATGAAAAAGTGTGAAAGATGCTGGTTTATATACAGAGATAGAGATCAGTGTGAAACTTTAATGTGACTGGAGTTAGAGGGGTTTCGCTGTTAATGACAAAATAAATGTTCATTGGGTCTCTCTGCAGTGCTGTAGATTTTAGAACATTGTCTTCTTGTTTTTCTTTCTTTGCATTTTCACCACCTCAGAAATTTCATTTCGACCTTTGCCTCAGTTGTCAGTAAAATCTTAATCCATTCTCATTCCAGTCCCTAGGTTTGCATTAGTTTATATGTTATTTCCACATAAAAAGCACAAGTTAGCCAAAACATGTGGAGCAGTGAAACAAATTAAAAATACAGTCTGCTGGAAAGTGCATAGAGGAGTGTCTGATTCCTGGTTTGGCTGCATTCATGCTGTGAATATCACCATTGCATTTTTTGTATCGTGACTCAGCTGTATCACATGAGGAATCTGTACCTTAAAAGAAGACTAAAATGCTTGAGATATGTTAAATCTTTAGCTGTGTAATAAACATTTAATATGTGAAAAATTATGGACTAAATTGTGTTTTGAGATTGGAAACCGTACCAGCTAACAGAGATCTAGAGATTATGAAATATTTTAGGTATTAGTAAAAGTGGGTATCTCGCTGGAAGAAATTCTGCATCTAACATTCATCATGGACCACTGGTATTGCCTCCACTGGAGTTCATATTTTTTTGTATGTTTTACTTATATACACAGCTATATAGGTAAAGATTTATAATGTTTTGTGCTGAACTTGTCTAATAGAAAAATACCTACTGAGAACGATGACATTCAGAGAAAACACAATGAATATTTCTGAGCATGACCGAAAGCAAAAACATAAAGAGGAAAAATTTAAGGATTATTAAAATATGATACATTCCATTAATCACCACACAGTCCATTAAATAAAAAGTTACGGTTTTTATAGTAAATTATCTCTCCATTGACCATGCAGAGAAGTACTGTATAGACAAAGAAGTACGCCTATGGATGATATCATAAAGCTACCAGACAAAGTAACTTTTCAAATAACTCTGCACCATATTTGGTGTCTTACTGAAGTGGGTTGTAAGGTAAGTTTTTTAGTTTAATCACAGAAATTAAGGTCTGAGTGCATTTTCAATGCACTTATCTCCCTTAAAAAGAACTGGAAAAGGGACAGAAGGAACTACATACTTTTGAATAAAACAGTGTGTTGTGTAGAAATTAACGTTTTTCACTTTAAAATGATGTCACAGCAATAATTCATTCAATTTTAAAGGGGAGCTTGGCAGATGTAAGATAAAAAAATACTTAAAATAGACAAATCAATGGCACATTTCACTGAAAGGTAATTATGTGAAAGCTATATAATTTCAAGGATCAGGTTCAAATGTGATCAGAGACATTTAGCTGCTGTATAGAGCTACTCCATCTGCCCTTGCTCGTATGCTGACAGTACAAATGAAAAAATCTAAAGAAACCAAGCTGATGATATCTGATATACACACCATGTGAGTGGTTTGGCCTGACTGTTTTTGAGTTGGTCCATCTGCAGTTAGGAGAGATGCAGCATTGTGCTTGCATTACAGTAATCTACATGAGAAATGTGGCTCTTTTCGTTTGTTTTCCCTTATTTTTAATCCCTCTAACTTTATTCAAAATTTGTAAAAAACACTGTGTATGAGTTTGCAGGTATATATTTATATATTTATATATTTATATATTTATATATTTATATATTCCACCAGATGAAACAGATTGGAATAGATGAAAACATATGTAATATTTTATAAAGCATATCCTACTTGTGAAAAATAGTAAATTAGGATTAAAAATGCACAGAAAATGCTAAATGCAAAGCTTGACTTAGGAGTATTAAAACAACATAGCTACATGCACATTAAGAGTAAAAGACTACTCTTGTGGTCTTTTTTTTTTTTCTATTTCTTGTACAGAATACCTTTCATGTGGGCTGCAAAATACATAAAAGAAATAAGAAAGATCATGAAAGGGGGTAAATTGTCTCCTATATACACACACAGAAAGATGATGCTGCAAAAGCTGTAAAATAAAACAGCACTCCTTATTTTAAGTTCCTTCATCTGAAGGAATCAATGTGGTTCATGCAGTGTTGTCATGAATACCATTGACATAAACATTGAAATAGTGTATATGCAGTATAAACAATGTTTAACAGATTTTCTACCCTTCTTGAAGAAAATCTCTAATAGATATGCTGGGTTTCTTCCTTTGAAGATTTGAAATACTTATGCCAAAACTCATGATCTAATTTTGAGAGACAGCATGATTCTGTTACAGTAGAAATTTTTTTTTTCAGTTTTTAAAAAGTTGTTTTGTTTCTTTTTTCTCAAGATATTAACTTGTCACTTACACAAAACAAAGAGTGCAGGGAAAAGGAAAGATGCTGTTAGCTACTCCAGGCACAGAAACCAATATAGTCAGGACAAAACTAAACACTTTAGGAAAAATTTTATTTTGTTGTACAAGAGGAACAAGCAGAAATTTGGTACAATATGGATTTTTCCCTCTGTAATCTCATTGAACAAAACCTTTTTCACATATGCAGTTTTTGTTTCACTCAATCAGCATTGCCCAAGAACATACAGATTATTCTTTGCTTTAGGTGAGCTGATGACTGTACTAATTTCTATTGGATAAATATGGTTGATTAGGGGCTTCTGTTTAGAATATTTTAAACCTATTTGCACTACTATGATAGTATAAATCACGATCTCTAAACTAAACTAAGACCCTACCAACAGCAGGGTTTCCTTTAGTATTAGTTTATCTAATGTCAACAAATTAAACAAAGGCAAAAGAGAGCTTTTATGGTTGTGTTCATAATGTAGAGCAGGCATTAATTCAGTTAAGACTTCGGCACTATAAATTGTGCACATCTGTGCACCCTTGTATTAGTTGTTCTTTTTGATTACTTTCTTTATGCTTTACTGTGACTTCAAAACTCTTGCAATTGCATAGGCAACCAAAGACATGATTTCTACTTTTCAGCCTAGGTTACAATAAAAGAAAGTAAACAAGGTTTTAGACTTTTTCATGGAAAATAATTTTCTTCATCCCTGGGAGATGGCATATGATTGTGACCTGGAACTCCTTTACCCTGGGTATAAATTACTAGGCAAAATTCATAACTTTGTTCTTCAGTTTCTCCATGAATAATCAAGAGAGGGGATTAAAAGTAAATTTAATACTCCAGAATTGAAGGGGAATACTGAATTACTTTTCTGTCATTATGAGGTTAATTGTGACAGTATCAAATGCTTTGAAATGCTAAAATGGAAGTTGCTGAATACAGTGTACACAGGCACACAAGCTTGCACGGGCACACACACACACCGCACACCCCCGCAAACATGTATAAAACTCTCATTGTGCACTGAGTATTGTGAAGAAGATTAAAAGAACCATGTTCCTGTAATTACTTTTTGACACACCATGTAGGAATGTAGCATGCATTCTCCATTACCTTGTAAACAAAATTCACTGCACTTCTGTTGCTACCCTTGAACACCTTCTCTCTTTTCCAAATCAAGGTATGAAAGGACAAGCAAAAGTTTGATATTATCACAGTGATAGAGAGTAAGGGTAGTTTCAGAAGAGATCCGTGTCTAGCTATTTAAACAACATGTCCTTTATTACTGTTGTGTACTGGAAAATGCTGTCTAACAACCCTTTAAGTATTTGCCTTTACCTTCCATGTTAGTTTAAGTTTAAGATTTAAAATAACAAGTTCAATTCTGTAGTCAAACTCAATTTTTTCCACAACACAGCAGCTTTTAGAACACAAGACATATTTCTTTAGGTTGGTGTGCTTCCCAGAAACACCAACTCCTCAATTCTTTTGAATTTTCAGAAAAAAGAATCTGAGAGTAAGTCAAGATAACTGTTTTGTTACTCCAGTTTCCAGATTCTTGAGAGTTATAGAGGTATAATATTATACAGTCAAGGTGAGGAAACACTAGATATTCTTTGACACTGTTTTCTAAAAATGTCTAAATTTTGAATGCATTTAGTTGTAGAAATTTCTAATTAGACTATTCCTTCTCTTCTTATCTGTCTAAGTCCTAACCATAGCTGAGTTTTTTCCTGAAGCTGGTAACTGTGTACTTCCATAAGTTAACAACTGATACTTGAAAGTGCTGAACACTAGTAGTCTGCTTTCCATTCTAAACTGCAGGCTGGAAAGGCTTATTGTGGTGGTATTAAAAAATACCTGTTGAATCTTCAGACAAAGTTGTTGATCTTTCTGTTGCATGCAGTTATGAGTGAATATATATTTTTAGTGAAAACAAGTCTTACTAAGTGTCATCATTCTTGGAAAATATGAGTTATATTTTGCAGTGTATTACAAAATAACCATAACTGAATTTTAATTGACAAAATAAAAGAGGATGCAGTATATTATGAAATAACTGAAATGCAAGTCCAATTGACAAAAATGGAAAAAAATAATTGCAATGGTTTTCTGGAAAAACTCACCAGCTATACATTTTCATTTAATTAGAATTTCAATAATTCATTCCTATCTGTTTGAATAGATGCTTTAAGCCCCTCTTACCACTACAGACTCAGGTTTCATCTCAGCTAGAATACCGGAATGTGAAAAAAAAGAACATTTTTACCCATTTACCAGAATATTGAGTTGATATTGACCAATGATATTTCCTTACTAAATCATTGCTATCCAAACAGATCTACAGAAAGGAGCTGACTCTTCTGCCCAATGAGAGTTTTAAGTGTTAGAAGCAAAATGCAAGAAAACCCAATCCTACAATAAAAGGAAAAATTAAACTTTTGGCAAACTTAAAGTAAAAATTTCACACGATAGTTTAGAACTGTTCATTCTGGTAGTCTTGTTTTTTTTTATATATAAATTTTAAGTATATCATTTCAAACAGAAATTATTTTTAGGTACCTAGGTCAAACTGGTTAAACTGAATTATTTAGAGCCTTAACACTACTTTAAAAGATTGTTAAAATAAACCTTTAAGGTAGCAAGCACCAATTTCAACAGATTGACATTTAGTCCAAACATTCAGATTTATTTTGATAATAGAATAACTGAAATTGTTGTATTAAAAATACTAATTTTCCTTTAGGGTAATTCCAGTACTGATCACCTCTTTTCTTACAAGTTCTTTAGAGGTGAAGTTCTGAAGTTTTAAAAGCTATTGTACAGGTGTTAGTATCCATTTTAACATACTACAATTAGTTACCTCACTGTGAGCCTTATGTGTAATATTGCAGCTTTAGCTGTAAGAAGCATTTTGGTGTGCAATGGTATGACCAGAAATACTCTCTCTTTTGGATGCACAGAGCAGACCCAAGGACAGAATTTCTGCAGGAGCAGCCTTTGTAGATAACAAAAAAAATGCAGTTTTTGTAAGTTCTTAGTTGGTTCTTAGTTCTCCTGTACCTTTATGTTTATTTCTAGATTACTAATTTCAGAAAAGTGATATGTCCAATAAGTAAATAATGTCCATAATAAGCATGTGCATTTGAAGTGCATTTTAATAGATTATATACATAAAATTTCAGTTAAACTGTTTAGTAATGTTATCAGAATTGTTACATTTAGACAAAGAAGCTAAATCAGCATGTATTAGCACACGATCTGTGCACTTGATTAAAGAAGTTTTTACTGTAAAATATGTATAAATGCGCCTAGAAATTCCAACTTATTCCAAGAAGATCCTTCCCTGGTTTCTTTTATGTCAAAATTTCACCAGTAAACCATGAGAAGAACAGCCCATTCCTGTTAACAAGTAGTGCCAATATATGATGGAGAGTGGCTTGGCAAGCTCCTCCACCAGCTCCCTCACTACTCTCGGGTGGATCCCATCTGGCCCCATGGACTTGTGAGTGTCCAGGTGGTGCAGCAGGTTGTAAACTTCTTCCTCCTGAATTATAGGGAGTTTATTCTGCTCTCGGTCTCTGTCTTCCAGTCTGGGGGGCTGAATACCCTGGGAATAATTGGTCTGACTATTAAAGACTGAGGCAAAGATGGCATTAAGTACCTCAGCCTTATCCTCATACTTGGTGGAAATATTCCCCTCTACATCCAACAGAGGATGGAGATTCTCCTTGGCTCTCTTTTTGTTGTTAACATATTTGTAAAAACATTTTTTTGTTATCTTTTACAACAGCAGCCAGACTAAGCTCTAGCTGGGCTTCTGCCTTTCTAATTTTCTCTTTGCATGACCTAACTAGATCCCTGTAGTCTTCTTGAGTTGCCTGCCCCTTCTTCCAAAAGTAGTAAGCTCTCCTTTTTTTCCTGAGTGCCAGCAAAATCTCCTCTTCTGCCAGGCCAGTCGTCTTCCCTGCAAGTTTGTCTTACGGCACCTGGGAGCAGCCTGCTCCTGTGCTTTCAAGACTTTGTTGTTGAAGAGTGCCCAGCCTTCCTGGGCTGCTTTTCCCTTCAGGACTGCCATGCAAGGGACTCTCCCAACCAGTGTCCTGAACAGGCCAGACTCTGCCCTCCAGAAGTCCATGGTAGTGTTTTTGCTGATCCTCCCTCCTTATTTCACCAAGAATCAAGAACTCTATCATAGCATGGTCACTAAGCCCAAGATGGCCTCCAACCACCAAATCTCCCCCCAATCCTTCTCCATTTACGAACAGCAGGTCAAATGAGGCATTTCCCCTGGTAGGCTCCCTCCCCAACTGTGTCAGGAAGTTACCTTCCACACACTCCAGAAACATCCTACACTGTTTCCTCTCTGCTTTCTTGTATTTCCAGCAGATATCTGGTAAGTTGAAGTCCCTCACAAGAACAGCGAGTAGTGACTGTAAGACTTCTACCAGCCACTTGTAGAGTGCTTCATCTATGGCTTTATCCTGGTTGGGTAGTCTATAATAGACCCCCACTGTGATATCTGCCTGTTGGCCTTCCCCCTCATCCTTACCTATAAGCACTTGACCTTATCATCACAACCACTGAGCTTTTATAAGACTTAAACCCTCCCTAACATACAGGGCCACCCCACCGCTTCTCTTTCCTTTCCTGTCCCTTCTGAAGAGCTTAATGCCATCCATTGCAGCACTCCAGTCGTAAGAGTCATCCCACCATGTCTCTGTGATGGCAACTAAGTCATAGTTATCCTACTGTACAATGGCTTCCAACTCCTCCTGTTTGTTGCCCATGCTGCGTGCACTGGCATAGACGCATGTCAGCTGGGTTATCAATCTCACCACCAACCTTGGCACGCCACGCCTAGGCTCCTCTCTAGTGGGTCTAGCTATATCCCTTCCCCCTCTGAACCTAGTTTAAAGCCCTCTCAATGACCCCCACCAACTCATGAGCAAGAATCCTTTTCTCCCTTGAGATAGCCGAACTCTATCTGTTTCCAGCAGGCCCGGTGCCATATAAACCTCCCCATGATCAAAAAGCCCAAAACTCCACTGATGACACCAGCCTCTCAGTCTTAGTACTTAGTCTTAGTTTTAGTTTGTATAAGTCTTAGTACTTAGTCTTAGTTTTAGTTTGTATAAATCTTAGTACTTAGTTTGACTAATAGGTCTTGGCCAAGAGATTCATACCCCATCTCAGGCTAGCAGCATGAAGCAATACAGATGATGTTATGATCAAACTTTATATTTTTCTATCCTCTTAAGACAGGCTGGTTATGTTTAATTATTGTTATTTCCAACACTGCTTCATAGAAGTAAAAAACCAAACTAATAAAATAATAACAGAGGTGGCAATAGTAAATGTTCATCTAGTAAATTTTAAGTCTTATTTGCCTTTAATATTGGAAGTCAACTTCATGCACTTACTAGTGTAACAAACACTTGAATTCTTTCTAAAATAATTTTATAAACAAAAATTTCCATTATTTACAATCTATGTGTTCTTAGACATATGCTAAAGCAAAACAAAACTAAAAGGTTGATAAAACAATGTGACAAATGGGATTCACACTACCTTATTTTTAAGATAGAAAGTTCATTATTTAATGTTAGCTACTCTGTAAAACAGTAATACTATGTAAACCATGAAATAAATATACACAGTAAATATCTACAAATGGTAGGATATAGCAATAACAAAAAATAGTTATTTGTTCCACTTAGCTTTGTAGCATTTAAAGGGGTGATTAGAGAGTGTGTTTCTTCCTTCCACTCTCATTTAAAAACTTAATGCATTCTGCTATTAGAATTTTGCAGGCAAGTTAATCCATTGCTGTCTGGTTTCTGTTTTCTAAGGCTTGTCTAAGTCCTAATTCACGTGCAAGACTGAAAGCTGTTTAAGGTAATGCACTTCCTTTATGAGAAATATCACCTTCTTTACACTCCTTTAAGTTCAGATGTTGACTTTATATGCTATGTACCAATTATTTCTTACCAGGAACAGCAGCATAGCTTTTCCATGGAGGAAAACACATTATTGCAATGTGTTATTATCTCACTATATTCCATAAAGACGTAGGTCACTGTAGATCTGACAGATGACTGGGTATTTTTAATAAATAGTATATGCTCTGTAACAAGAGGTCAAATGCGACCTTTGTTTTCCCATTGCAAATTCTGTGAAGATTTGGACAAGTTATTCTATGAAGCCTTGCTCTGTTCTGTAACTGACAAAATATTTGTAAACAGTTCTCCAATAAATTTGTTTACAAATTTGTGAGTTTGTTTCTGAAAACCAAATATAAAATACAATGAAAAGTGATACAATTTTTAATTTTTACTGAATCAATTTAAGTTTTACTATTGTTGTGTATGGTTCAGACATATTTTATATAACTAATCCAAGAAACTTAAACTGAGTTAAAAAATCAGCATTAAAAGGCTTTAAATAATTCCTTGCCCTATTTTGTATATTAATGCAAAAAAAAATTAGAAATAAATACATTTCCAACCTCAAGACAGCTATGAAGATTTTTATGTCTGATTTTCCTTGAATAATATTCTTACAAAAGCTGTATGAGTGCTTATTCAGTACATTGTAAATGCTTTATTTTTTTTGCTACAGGGTAATGTGTTTTGGAAAAGGGGAATGTATATTAAAAAGGGGCTCAGAAAGCAAAAACAGAGTACAGCAAAGGTAACGAGAGTCCATTAATTATTTCTTATTTTGTGCAAGTAGATGTTAATCATCAAAGTCTCCAAAGTGTTAATTGATCAGAATACTTATCTGATAAAGTTCACACAGTAATACTACCTTATTTTTTCAGTGAATTTATGTTATTTTTTACAGTTATACAAAAAACCCCAGGAAAATAAAGTAAATATCCCAGTAAGGTGTAGGGGTTTTGCCTTCATTAATATATTCTCCACAGTGAGTCTCTTTCAACTTTATTTCAACCATGAAAGTATAATAAAAATAAAATATTAGAAATAAGATAATATTTTGCTGTTAAACCAAACAAACAACACAAAAAAACCCCCAAAAAACCCAAAATAAAACAAACAGAAAAACCCCAAACCCCAAACATTCAAATCTCCTCTTCAAGGACAGAAGCCAGACAGTGTGCCTTGGACTCATTATTGTAGAGGAAGGATTGTTTCCTACTTACCTTCATAGGTGTTTCTGACCAGAGTAGGTGACGTCCACTACCAGAATAAAGGATGCAGGAGGCTGATCCATTCCCAAGAGAGTGACAGGAAGATGGCATATGTGCAGTTCTTTTTAATTTGTAATTCTTGGGGACTCTCTGAGCTGAAATAGCTATTATAAATCCAAAAAGCTAGACTCATTACTGCGATTATTTTTTCTGCTGTGAGAAAAATGGGTCCACTTAACAGATCTTAGGTTTTTTTTATATGAAGCTCTTTAATGCACAAAAACAATTAGTTTCCATTATAGAAATACTTTTAATTTTTTTTTTTTCTCCAAGTAGTCTGTTGATGCACGATTTTAGTTAGAAAGGAAAAACCAGTGTCTTAATTCATGATAGAATGTCAGTTCACAGATCAATAAATTTGATTTTTTTTCTTTAAAGGAATATTTTCAGTGGAAGATAGATTTTGTGGGGATATGAAAGGCTAAGGAGTGTTTTTCTATGATTCAAAGCTCTGCCTGGGTAAAGTGAATCAACAGCAAATTCTTACTTCTATTTGATTCCTTTTCATATTTTGTTACAATCAGGAAAACTTTAACCTGAAGCTGTTGTTAAGGGTCTGGCTTGAAGCTTGAGGAAATGCAGCTCTTTCATAACATGGCTTAATTGTTGATAGAAGGTCAAAAGTACAGTACTGGAAGTTTTGCTGTAATCATCATTGCTGAGTTGATTTGAAGTAAGCACATTTCTCTGTTTAGGCTTTCAATGCCACTGCTAACTCAATGTTCAGTGAATTATGGGGTAATTATTACATATCTTGTATCATATTCGGACATGGAAACAATACCAAAAGCAAAATATGAAGAAAATATCTTCTGTGTTAAGTGTGTGTTGTTAAATAGCCATTTAACATGAAAGGATTTTTTGAACTTAAAACTGCACTGATATTTACCTGTTAAGTCAGTGTCTGCTTAATACAGCTATTTTATGTATGTCTCATACGTATATATAGTTTTTCTCTGTATTTATGTTAAATAGGTAAAACTTGCTACTTTTTAGCTAATTACAGGAAATGTAAGTTTTAACACCTTATTTGTTTCAGTTTAGTAAGGAGCAGAACTTTGCTGAGAAGTTTTCAGGAATTTAGAAAACAAATGGCTTTTCCTAAATTTATTTCTAAGAATGCAGAATAATGTGGGGAGCATTTGACTGAGCATTAGCAACCTTGATTCTACTTCTGGTTTGGTTACTAGTGTGGTATATTATCTTAAGGAAATAATTTTCATTAATGATACAGACCCAACTATAAAATGTTTTAGCATGTGGTGGAACGTGCTGTATAAAAATGTAATATCTGTGCTATACAGATATTTCAAATCTTTCATTTTCTTCTGGTGTGTCCAGTTTCGCAAAAAGCTAGCATGCTTTTTAGCTGGTTGCTGTGGATACATTCAGAACAGTACGGACATGTTCCAAAACAGAAGTATTGCAAGTCAACATGGTTGCTTTTTAGGCTTATTCTTAAATTGATTGTAGAAAGAAAGTGACAGATATACTTTCACTTTTCAGTAAGTTATTTGATATTGTGACATGTTAAATATTTTTTCAAAATATTAATACAAGTGGGTTTCCATATATATTGAGGTGAGAATTTGTACCCAAAAAGAGAAAAGGGAAAAAAACCAAAGGAGAACAGTTTATAGGAATTTATAGGAATGTGGCAAATCAAGGACCAGTGGAGTATAAGGATAGGGCTTTTAAAAAACTTCATTAGTGTCCTTGCCAACATCCAGAAAAGGGGATTAAAAGCTCAGTAATGGCAATTTCCAATTATGCCATAGTGTTTTGCTTTAGATAGTCTCTTGGTATATTTTCAGTGGAGACCAAATATGAAAAGTGTCCAAAAACAAATGCATTGTTTCTCTGTTTGTTTGTTGGGAAGATTCTCACTATAGTAGATGATTAATACAATCTCCCTGACCCAAGGAACTTATGTAATTTTTTTAACTCTTGGTACACCATGTTCAAACGAGACCAAAAATAACACGCAGTATAACTAACTAACATAAACATTCTATATCTCTGAAAGAAATAAGACAGATGAATAATAAATAAAACAAATCCAGGCTAATAATAAATTTATCTTGGTCTAAACAAAATATTTAGGTATGTTATTCCAAACAAGAAAACCAAACACTACAAAATTAGTATTTTTTTTTGATAAAATGAAAACCCTAGCTTTGATGCTGAATCTCATTCATATTAAAAGAGTGTCATCATAGCTCCTAGGAAAAGAGAGTTAAGTTACAGCATAAATTACCAGCTTCATATTTGGGAAGTAAATTCTGGACCACAGGGGCTAGAAAAACTCATGTTTAGAGCCCTCTATTAGCAAGAACATTTATTCTGTTAGCAAGATGACTATATGTCAGTATTTTGAAAATGCAGTATTATTGGCCCAAGAGCTGATCTGGGTAATTAGTTTTGTTGGTAGGGACTTAGCTGAATGCAAAAGAAATAGGTTGTTTATTATCCCTAAAAGTGTAGAATAATACCTTCCAAAATTTAAAGCAATATTTTAGATAAACTTTTCTTTGGAGGGACAGCAGAAATGTCCCATTGACTTTCACCTTCTTTTCACAGTTATTAGTTACCACAATCTTTTGCTTAAAAAAAATGTGTATGTATGCTTTTTTTATGAAATACATAAAGGCAATAGTCTAAAATTATACTATTACTTCTAACATAATACTTCACAAATATTAATAGTCTTATATAGAAATATGATCCCCAGGGAAATGAAGAAATGTTATAACATGCAATGATTTATATCTGTCTGTAGTTTTCTGATTAATTCATAAAGACAGACATCAGATATAATTAGTTGTTCTTCAGCCCTTTGCTAAAAATTGCCCTGAATTCCAGAAGCTCAATAAAACTAAATTTTATGCTACTCTTACATGTGGATTATCCCATATTATGAAAGTAAATACTCATTCTTTGCCTTTTAATGCAAGATTTGCAAGAGTGATTTTCAGCTGATTCCTGTATGCTCATTTTAGTGGTGATTAAAACATGAGAGTTATCAGGCTTGTCTTCTATGTGGTCTGAGTTGCTGGTCTCTGCTCCTTTCCATGGAGAAAATTTTGCCATACCATTAAGAGTCCCAGCCTTCCACATGATGATATTATATGATTAATAACTGACATAATTGTTAAAAGGTGTAATAAGAAATCATGCACGGTTTTCAGTCATAAAAGAGAAGCATCTTCCCTGAACCCTGAGACTGTATGTCTATAATCTAATGGACATGTGCTTCAGAGGACCCTGTTGTACTATTGGGTGTGCTCTGACAACCACATTCAAGAAAAAAAAGGTTTAAATTAACCAGGTAAGTATATCACTATGGCTGAAGAACAGATAAGATTAAGTTTACATATGAAAGATTATTTAAAGGTTTTTTCTAAAATGCATTAATGAGCAACAGAAAATGATATTATAAAGCTGTTTCCATGCAATGTTCTGTCCACCAACAATTACAAAAAGAACAGAATAATTTTTATATTGATATTAATCTCCTTTGATAGTACTTTGGAAAGAGTAAATACTGCATGACACTGGTTTTTTTTCTTCTCCCTTTTCAGAGAGCTAAATTACATTTTGGGTCAGAGCAGTGATTCATTTAGTATCATTTAACTAATAGTAGATACTATTCATGTGCTCTTTGCACAAATATGCATCTTTACTTTAAATGTGAAGGGGGACCAAGTAGCTTGAACCAAGAAGCCTGTGAGTGAGGTGACAGTAGGTGACCTAGCCCTTTCTCAGGTCACAGGGTTCGCACCTATCTGGAGGGAGTTTCTTCCACCATTTTCTCATGACCAAAAAGGTTACACAGCCCATGAGTCTGAAGAGATCATGGCTATGGGTTAGTAGGATACCCTAGTATGCGAGAACATGAACTCTTTCATCATCTAATATTTTTTCTACTTTATTAGAGATTACCACAAATACCAAAAAAGTCACCACAAGCAGGTGTACTACCACAAAATCACCACTAGCAAATATACCTATGATAGACAAGGTGAATATAAATACATATATAAAGAGTTATTACAAATTACTATTAGTAGTCCGTTAAAGCAGCAATATAGCAACAATTGATATCATAGAAACAACTAATGTCATAGCAACAACCAGTAACAAAAGCAACCAAGTAGGTATATACTATAACAAGTCATCACAAACTTATCATTTGTGAAGGAAACATCAACAATATAGCAGCAGATATACTTATCTGATAATTTATAATATACTAATATAATTTATTAGTATATTATAAATTATAAATATATAAAATATATTATAATATCTATTGTAAACAATATACTAACATGCTAATTTATAATAATCATATACTTATCAGACTAATTGTATGGACATACAATAGTGGGATGAAGCATATTAGACACATTTCAGAAGAAGGCAAACTGCTGGTGGGGATGATAAATAAATCCCGGAGGGGGACCCAACCACACCCAAAAAAGGGAAGGACAAACCAAATCAATCCCAAAAGTTGGCCCAAAGGGGGACCAGTATGATAACAGAGTGTCCCACTTCAAAGATGATCCATGTCAGAGCTTGGAGTCAGACAGATATCCCTGGAAAGAGCCCAAGATAACGTAGAAAGCTCATGTGGGTTTTAACCTGCATAAGAAAGGGAAAGGATGTGCAGCATGGCAATTTCTTGGACAGAGAGGCTCCATTTTGTATAAAAATTCGGACCGTTTAATATCCTAGAGATGTAAGAGGGTGTGGGACACCACCACATAAAGCAGCCAATAGATGCTATTAATTTCTGGTTTTGCTGGTAATAGCCAATAACTGATGAAGTTTTCTGTTCTTTCAGACTTATTTTATTTTCTCTATTTCCACATCTGAAAGTTGGTGTTACAATTTTGGTTTTGGTTGGGGTTTTTTTGTGGTTTTTTTTTTTTTAGTTTTGTTTTGTTTCGTGTTTGTATGCTTATCAGTGATATCTCAGGATGTCCCCATATCTAGGTATCCCAGCTGAAACACAAAGAGCACTTTTCAAGGGTGTTTCTGATTCCCAGGCCTAGTTCCCAGGCTTGCAGGCATTTTTTTGTTGTTGTTGTTCAGTGATTTTTTTTCTAACTGGTCTACCTTTCTGGCTACTCATATCTCATTTGCCTTTCAAGGTTTATTAATTTTATAAAACAGAATTACTAGAAGTTAGTTTTCTTGGTTTTTTTTTGATGTGGCAGTCCTCTTTGTTTATAGCACTTGTCTTCTGCTCTTGAGCAGTGTCACTGCTGGAGGGCTCACAGACTTTGGATATTTTTTGATGTACATAGGAAGATTTCACAAGTATAGCTCTACAAAACTATGTATTAAAAAGATAACTGAAAATAGTTGTTTAAGATACAAATTAAAAATACACATTTCACCTTGATCATATATTAAAGATCTCTCATAATTATAGAGTTGGTCTCAATTTTCAGCATCCAGTTTTTGGCACAAATTCAGAATACTTTCTGTGAATGGTAATCAACACATATGACAGGTAGGGACCTGGCCTAAATGGCTCCATAGAACTTGTCCTGCTTTTCTTTGAACATCTTTGGGGAAGAGAGTTTGGAATCAATTTTAATTTTGCATCTTTGTTTTCCTTACAATAGCAGAATTTATATGGGGTGGATGACTGCAAATCCATTGTGTAGTCCCTCAAGCTTCTTTTGTTCAAGAGACCAGGTTGACAATATTTTCAGGCAAGGTGATCTTTACAGCTTAACCTGAAGTTCAATAGATGAAGCAGAACCATGATTTATATATGAGTTTTGTTTTTGCATCAAAAGGTATTCCCCTACTGTACCAGCAACCACCACTGGAATGTATTAATCAGACCTTAATTAACATGGAAGAAAGGTGATAATTTACATTTATTTCACATTGGCACATTGTACTTTATTTAGCAAATGAGAACTGTCAGGCCCTGCCAAAGGACCTTAGACTGAAGGGTGAGTTTCAAAAATTACTCTTATACCTGCCTGAGCCTTTGTAGGAGAGAGCTTTCACAGTGTTTATGCAGGGACCATTAGACATACCTCATGCTAAGTTTTCATTAATCTTTGAATAAGGAACACTCAAAGGTCACCATGTATGAAATATTTTATAATGGCACATTGTCGTAATATGTATGAAATGATGATTTATGCAAAAAAAAGCTACATTTAGTGGACGGAAATGACAAAGAAGAAAAGACAAATTTTGCTTCTGCTAAGATGGATCTTAAAACAGTAACTGCAGGAGAAAGAATAAATTGTGTGCACCCACCAGCATGCAATATAAGAACTACTTTCTTCCCAATGGACTGGAGCTGGAAGGGTAGTAATGCACTAGATTAGGCCTGTGCTCTGGGAGGTGTGTGAGGTCTGCACAAGTTTCTGTTTATAGAGGACAGAAGATAAGTAGTTGGGACAATGAGGGACAGTAGACTGTGAAGTACACCAGCAAAATCAAGCTTACGGTCAAAAACTCTGTGTTTGAAGATGTAAACAGGACAGTGAGGACACAAGAAGTAAAACTACCCAACCAGCAAGATGCATTGTAAATTCAGATTACCAGAAAATATCAGAAAACAGTCCACAACTCTTCTGCTTTTCTGCCTATGCTTGTGATTGTTAAAAAATCATTCAGCTGTCCTGTGCTTACTGAGAAAGCAAAGAAAAGCGTAGTGTGTGCTCAATAGGCATGACAAGTGCTTATAAGTAAGCAGCTTCCAAGATAAAAATTCGCTTCTGGCACATACATGAGTATAGTTCAGACTGTCTGGGTCCACTGCCATCTCCCCCTATTCTCCTAACGGTTGGTGTGGCAGGTTGGCAAGCAGATTTAGTCTGTTTGGTTTCTTCAAGAAGAAAATATTGCTGAGGATGTGTTTGGAAGTGCAGATTTTATAGATCTGTTGTTTTGTATTTATAGTAGTCCTTTCAGTGCTGTGATTATCTGGCCGTACCAGTGGTTCTCGTACAATGACAGCCTGGTACTTTTTAGGCATAAATTAACCATTCTTTCACCTAATAGCATTTTGTGGCCACAACATGAATGCAGTTAGCCAAACAGTACCTGTTCTTGTGCCCTTCCTGTGCTCTGATTTTGTACTGAGGAGCCAGATGTAAAACCAGGGAGTGTAAGAGTAAGGGGTTATGAAACAAAATGATGATAGGGTGGTTTGATGCAAATCAGGCTGCTTTGCAAGGTTTATCACAGCTATTTTAAGATGTTTCTACCAGTAGGATACTATGAGGGCCAGCTGGGATGAGGGTTTCTCCCAGCATCCCAGATGTACCTCTAGATGTAGCTCTCAGATGACATTTCCAAGTATGCTTCACACCAAGGCAACATGTTTGGCCAGGAACATGATTTTCAAGACAGTATCAAGGAAGAGGCAGCAGCACTCTAGGCTCTATCAATAAAATTGCTCAAATGAATCAGGGTGTGTGAATAAATCAGGATTACCATACTGGAACATGAGCATGAGCCAGTCTGCAGTATATAGTGCATAATATCAGTGATTTCTGTTACAGTGATTTCTTAGGATTTTTGAAAGGTACTTATATCTAAGTATTCCTCCAAATGTCTGGCTTATGCAATTGTTTTCAGGAGAAGAAATCAGACCTCGGGGTGCTGGTTGGCAGATGGTTTAACATGAGCCAGCAGTGTGCCTGGGTGGCCAAGAAAGCCAACAGCATCCCGGCTTGTATCAGCAATAGTGTGACCAGCAGGAGCAGGGAGGTGATCGTGCCCCTGTACTCGGCACTGGTGAGGCCGCACCTTGAATATTGTGTTCAGTTTTGGGCCCCTCAGTACAAGAAGGACATTGAGGTGCTGGAGCGTGTCCAGAGAAGGGCAAAGAAGTTGGTGAAGGGTCTAGAGAGCAGGTCTTATGAGAAGCGGCAGAGGGAGCTGAGGTTGTTTATCCTGGAGAAGAGGAGGCTGAGGGGAGACCTTATCGCTCTCTACAACTACCTGAAAGGAGGTTGCAGTGAGGTGGGTGTTGGTCTCTTCTCCCAAGTTACTAGTGATAGGACGAGAGGAAAGGGCCACAAGCTGTCTAAACTAGGGGAGGTTTAGTTTTGTTATTAAGAAAAATTTCTTTACTGAAAGAGTGGCTGGGCATTGGAAAAGGCTGCTCAGAGAAGTGGTGAAGTCACCATCCCTGGAAGTCTTCAAAATACGTCTAGACGTGGCACTTTGCGACATGATTTAGGAAGCCTGGCTCCTAAACCTGGCATGGTTTAGGAGTTGGGCTGATGGCTGGACTCAATGATCTTAGAGGTCTTTTCCAACCTTAATTTTCTACAATTCTACGATTTTAAGAAAAACAAAATTCAGAAGTTCACGTTAAAAAGGGGGAAAAAAAAGGCTGAACCCATTTTTAGCTTATGTAAGTCAGTAAGTAAATTCTTTGTAACTTTTATATATCAATGTTTACTTACTTGTACACATGCACAAAAAACATCCCTAGATGTTTTTGTCTGACATTAGCCAAATTACTATATTACCTGTAGTAAGTTCCACACATATTTAACAGATGCACTCTTGCTGAGATCTTTTAGTCTTAGGAGGAGGATACACTTCAGTTACCACTTGTGCAGTGCCAGACTCCAGTTATAAGGCAGGCATACAGGGATAAGCAGAGGGGTGAAGGTGGCATGGGACAGTCAGAATTTGTTCGTGCACAGAAGTTCAGACCATCATACTGATAATTGTCATGCAAAATAGATAACCAGGACAGGCTAAATGCAAGACTGATCTTTCAGTAATCTTTTCTAGTTACAGGAGGAAAGGCACAGAAGGTAGTACGTAAGTAGCTTGCATGTTATCGCAATAATGATCACCTAGAGATGTCTGGCATTTAAGGAACATGACTTCTATTCCTACACATTGGTTGTAATGTCTCTGGCCCTTTTATCTTGTGTTCCTTAAAGTAAAAGAAAGCATGTAAAATGACCTTGGTATTTCTCTTCAGTGTGTAGAACTGTATGCCTTGCTTTGTTCTGCATGGATGTATCCATGATTTTTGCTCACTTGAGCAGTCAGCATTTTTACGCTATATATAGTATGGTAGATATGAACTTTGCAGGACTGGGATTCCAGATCTTAAACCTGGAAAGGAAATTTGTCCTGCTTTTATCAGCTGAGAAGAAAAAAACTCTATTTTGCCCTGTGCTGTAGAAAATAACACATTACAGAGCAAATGATTCTCAGTGTCTCTGACATCTTTTGTTGTCCTTTTTTAATGTATAGGTTTCTTTGTAAGTATTCTTGCACAAGATGTTTATTCACAAACAGGATGCCCCAATGAAATAAAAATTCTGTAAATATGTCTTAAAATAATATCGCAATTAAAAAAAGTCTCTGTAGGAGTTAATCATAAGCTATAGCTTATTTGAAAAGAAAGGCAATATTTTAATTTGTACAAGTAAATACTGTTATTAAGCAATTAACCATACAAGCATATATGGCTGGTAATTATTGTTATTTAAACAAAGACAAATTACTTTCCTAGGAACATAATTTTGCTATTGGTTTCTCCACATACAAGAATTAAGAGAACCAGACTGGTCATAATAATCCTAACTTAGAGGTGATTTAACAAAAATGTTTGCCTTATTAACTTAAAAAGAAAAATCTCCCTGATAAAAAGATGAATATTTCCTTCACTAGAATTATTCTTCTTTGGTAACGAGCAGTGTTCTTGCAAAATGAGTATTTAATATGTAACCAATTAGTAAAAAAATTAAGTCAATTACCACACAATTTCTGTGTTAAATGTTAATTAAATTCAGAGGTATTTTTAATAAGATTAATATGGAGAAAACAAATTAAGAAAAAAGTCAATTTAGCCTCAGTTTAATCTATTAATCAAGAACAGTGTTTGGTTTTTATAGACATATTTATAGCTATACTTATACTAATGGTTAATTTAGCATTCAGAAGTTCAATTCATAACCAAAGGGCATGAAAATTCAGATAAGCCTGTTGTTTATGTAGTTGAACATAAGTAAAAGATATATTTCAATGAAAACATTAAAAATAAAATATTAACAACATTCTTTTGATCTTAACAAAAGTTCTGAACTAAGCCTGACCCTGTATTGATTTATACTTTATGGCACTGTTTGAATAAACATGCATCTTAAAATATGCAGTAGCAAAAAGTTCAGTTCTTCAAACTACAGAAAATAGGAAAGATGAAAATGGGACAGCAGAGAACTCAGTCTCATCTTCTATTTTCTTTTTCTTTTTAGTAGTTATGGGTGTTGGAGAAGATACAGCTGAAAAAAAAAAAGGAATCCTCTTTTAAGTTTGATTTCTCATCCAAGTTTTCTATTCTAAATAAATTAATTACCATTGCCACTATAACTCGTAAAGACCTCATCAAAAGGCCTGTTCAGTAGAGCAGAAAGAGAAAGAGAACTGACAGTAAGAAAGCACCAGATCCAATGACACAAAGCCCCAGCTTTTGAAATAGTAAAAAACTCTCAGACACTAATATTCGTGAGCGCAGTGGAAATGTTGGGGGAAGAGTGAAAGCACAGAGTGGTACAGCAATTTATCCAGGATCATCCCAGTCCCAAGGATGACTTTGGAAACCAGTCCAGGTCTTTCTCTTTGCCACTGTGCTTTCCTTAGTGCTCCTAAGTTAGGTATTAACTAAAATGCAAACAGTAGAAAATTGAGCAATTAACAGCACTAATTGCTAAAGAAAGAGTAATCAACTTGCTGTTTTTAAATGAGATTACAAACTTCGTGGATAAATTTGCAAACTTGAGTGTGAAACCCATAATTTCTAAATTAGAAAAATCCAGTTTAGATACAGTGGTCACATTAAATGACATTTGAATAATAAATAGTTTGTCCCAGATTAGATGTTATGAAGACATGGTAGAACACCACTGCAACACACTGTATTCCTGGTTTGTTTAGCTCTTGGTTTGTATTGTATTCTATAAGAAGAGAAGGATGGGTGGATTATTGGGGGTGGGGAGGGGATGTAGGAGGAGGAAGGGAGATTGCTGATTGCCTTGGGGAAAACAGACCATGCTAATAGGAGGAAGGGAAGGATGTAGAGGGAAAAGAGAGAGTCAGGGAGAGAGAAAGTCACTTCTAAGAGCTAAGAAACTACAGATGGAGTGAAATATGGCAGCAAGGGGCAGGTGCAGCCAGTCTGGCCTCCAAGGACGGGTGAAAGAAAGAAGCAATTTTCAGAGGGCCAGGTGGGAATGGGGAGTGTGTCACAGTGTAGAAAGTGCCTGAGTGCAATGGCATGGGCAGAGGGAAGGTTGCGTATGAACCCTATTTTTTCCTGCTTAGCCTGCCCACACAACAAGGGGTTATCTCCATGAAGTATGTTAAATATTTTATATTTTAGTTTTCTGCAATCGATCTATCTGAGTATGAAACTTTAAGTTTAAAATTAATTAGCTTTTTCTGTGAAGTTTTTGTGGGAAAAGTCCTGGAAAAATACCACACCAGCACTCTGAGCGGTGGTTCTGTCATAATCATCCAAAGAGACTTATTTACTAAAGAAGACTTAGATGGGCTGATACAGGTCTTTGTTTCTTGACCAGATTTTATGAGACATTAATGATGTAGGATACCTGAAACTCTTATTAGTTAAATTAGCATCTGATACACCACAGGTGCTGAAGGAAATGAGAGGTGCAGTCTAGTGGGGAACTTATACGATTACAAAGGCTTCCAGCATGTCTAAAAGAAAGACTGTAGGTCTTTGAAATTGGTTCAGCTGATGAGAATGTGTATCAATGGAAAAGTTTTCTGAGATGCACCCTAAATATGCCCACAAGACAGGTATGATCTGCCAGATGTGGCCTTCATATGGATCAACATTTACATGCAAACTTCTGTGGTGAGGAGGTGAGTCATAACAGAAGGGTGGTGTGGTAAGTGTATGTAAAACGCTAACCACATCAAAGAGGTGGACTGCATCCTTACATCCTTTCCTCCCATCATGAATAACCATCATGAATAAAGGGCACATTCTCTGATAAACTCTGTCAAAAAAGAGAACCCTTCTATAAAGTTAAGGAAGCTAGTTCAAGGCATCGCTGAGCTGACTTCTCTTTTTGGTGGGAAAAGCAGGTTGTTGATTCTACTTTTACAGGTCTGAACTTGCATGTTACACTCTCTCTGCATTAATTGCCCCTCTGCTGAGTTTTCCTTTCATACTTTTGCATCTTCCTACATCTGGTCCCACCCTGTGTCTACAGCTAGTCAGCTTATCTGAGCCCTTCCATGAAGTTGGCACCTGGGGTTTTGTGTAGGAGAGTCTGTGATGATGCTCAGCCGTTTAGGAACTACAAAAAGAGGTAAACACATGAATAGTAGGCTCATGCTGAGTTTTATCCTCTGCTACAGAAGAGTTTGTACACAGCACATCTTTCCCAATACAAAGCCTCACAAGGAGAACACGCTCTGTAACATGAACCTCCTACATCAAGAGAAAGGTAAATTACATCTGCTTAATGAAGAGCCTATACATACAACAATAGGGTTAGCTACCTGTGGTTGTTTGCAGCCACCAAAACAACTTTGAATGGAAAACTTCAACCTACTAGAAGCTAACAATCAGTGTAGAGTGCATATGGGTACAGGCTGGGTCACACTGTTAAGGAAATAAACCACACTGGCAGTTACTCCTCCTTCCTCGCTGATCATACCTACAGGATTTATAGCATGCGTCATGTCTGCTCGAGTTTACTTGGTACAGTAGCATCTAGTCCTATAGTTGCATTTCCCTTGAGTATGATCTTCCTATGCTTTCTTAGGCAAAAAGAAATGCCCATCTGCTGCTGTCTGTTCAATGGAACAGAAAAAAGCATATGAGCTCTCCCCCCAGTGTGGCTGAATAAAAAACATCTGTCTCTAGGGCTGCTGTTCCAATACCTTTTGTAAACATTAAATTCAACCGTAGACATAGTTTAATTCAACTTTCTCAACTGTCTATGTTTCTGACTCTGTATTACATTGGTGGAGGTTTTACACTATATATTCTTCTCCCTATTGTTTACTTTAGTAGTTTATCTGTATCAGAATCATGTGTGATGCATGCAGAGAAGATTACAGCATTCCCCAAAGAGTTGTCCTTGCCATAGCATGCATATATCAACAAAGCATACACAACTGGGGATGTTTTGTTTGTGACTGCTGAAAAGATGGCTACAAATATCTGGGGGAATGCAAAAATAGCAAGATGGGTCTGTTTATTTGTTTATTACTTCCTTCACAGCTTAGGAACTGCTTTAGAGTTAAATATTCCATTAATAGGTTATAACCTAGTGGATAGAGTCAGGTATTGATCTCTGGATATGCCTACAAGGTGTTTTCATGGAAAGGAATTCAGTGTCCTCAGAGGTGCTGGCTTCTCAAGAGGTTATATGTAGTTGCACTGGAGAATAATGCATGAGTAATGGTCTAGGCATGTCTTGGCATCTAAGGATATAGCTACAGTTACTTGGAGCTTTTTTACCCCATTTTGTTGCATTAAAATGTAACATGTAGGCTAACTCTTAAGAAAGAAATATTTATTAGGCATTTTTAAAGGTCTGGATTATGTGATGAGATTTAATAATTTGTAATTTTATAGCATATGTGTAAGCATCCCCTTTGAGTTTGCAAAGTCCTTCCATATGAGAAAGCTTGTCAATCACTTCCAGTTTCATTCACCTTACAGATGATATTCAAGGGACACCTTCAACAGCAGTATGGTAATATATGGGAGGAAAGGAGAAGACAGTAAGATTTCCAACTGTGCATGGGATGAATCACATGGTTAAAAAAAGTAGAAAAAAAAGGATTGATTGCACAGACCTGTCTTTGAAAAACAGCAGTGTGCAGGTTGAGAACTTATGGGTGAGTATTAGAGCCCAAGTCAATCAAGGAATCCTTGTGATTCGTGTTTACTATAGGCCACCCAATCAAGGGGAGAATGTTGATGAAGACAGGAAGCATTAAGCTTACAAGCCCTGATACTGCTGGGAGACTTCAATCACCCTGACAACTGCTGGAAAAGCAGTGCAGCAAGCTGCAAGCATTCTAGGAGACACTTGGAGTGCCTTGAAGATAACTTCTTAATTCAGGTAACAGAAAGCGTAACTAGGAGAGACATGTTACTGGGCCTCTAGCTTGCTAATGCAGAGGAACTTATCAGAGACATCAGGCTTGGTGGTAGCCTCACCTGCAGTGGTCATGTCCTGTTGGAATTCATGATCTTGAGGGATACAGACCAGGTGAAAAGTGCAGTCAAGACCCTAAATCTTAGGCAATTGAACTTTCAGTTTTTTAAGGGACTAGTACATGGAACTTCCTGGGAAAGTACCTTTAGAGATAAAGGAGTAGAAGGGAGCTGGAAGCTGCTTAAAGACATTTTTCTTAGAGCAGAAGAGCCCTTGATTTCCCTGTGTAGAAATCAGGCAAGGAAGGCAGAGGACCAGCATAACTGAGTAGGGACCTCCTGGTCAAAATGAAACATAAAACAGAAATGCATAGGCAGTGGAAACAAGGACATGCATCCGTCTTAGGAAGAATATAGTGATACTGCCTGGGGGTGTAAGGACGGATCAGGAAAGCTAAGGCACAGCTGGAGCTAAATTTGGCAAGGTATGTGAAGAATAATAAGAAAGACTTCTACAGGTACACTAGTCAGAAAAAGAAGACAAAAAATATTGTACCCCCCCTTGATAAATGGGATCTGGTGACAATGGACACAGAGAAAACTGAGATACTCAGCAACCTTTTTGTCTCAGTGATCACCAACGACTGTTCCTCCTGTGCCTCGAGTGCTTGACTCTTAGGACAGGGACTGGGGGAAAGAAGTCCCACCCACCACAGGAGAAGGTCAGGTTTGTGTCCATCTGAGGAACCTGAACACAGGCCATGGGACCCAACGAGATGCATCCAGGGCCCTCATGGAACTGGCAGATATAATTGCTAAGTTGCTCTCCATCATATTTGAAAAGTCATGACAGTGAGGTGAAGACCCCTGTGACTGGAATAAGGGAAACATCACACCCATTTTTTTCAAAAAAGTAAAAAGGAGAACCCTGTGAACTATGAGCCATTTGCCAGCTTCCAGTCGATAGTGGGACCTCTCGAGACTCCCAAGACCATTGAAAAATAGAGGTCCTGTGTTAACATCGGCCAGCTCTTTCAGTACACTGGGATGAATCCCATTGGGCCCCATAGCCTTATTGATATCCAGCTGGAGCAGCAAGTCTTGAACAAGTACAGGGGCTCCTGGAAGTTTATCATCCCCCCCAGTCACAGTCCTCCAACAAGGGCTCTGGGAGTGCCACAGCCCATCATCAGTGCTGAAGACAGGCGAAGACAACATTAAATATCTCTGCTTTTTCTGCCTCCCAATGTTATCTCTGATCCTCCTTTTTCTGTTAACATATTTTAAAAAGCCCTTTTTGTAGTCCTTCACAGTGCTGGCCAGCTTGAACTCTAACTGAAATTTGGCCACGAGGTTTCACCCTACAATGGTAAACAGCATCTCTGTAGTTCTCCCATGTCACCTGTCCTTGCTTCCAATGTCTGTACACTTCTCTTTTCCACCTAAGTTCTAGACGAAGATCCCTGTTCATCCAAGTTATTTTTCTGTCCCCCTTGCTTGTCTTCTGACACTTTAGAATTTCCTGCCCCTGCGCTCTTAAGAGATGGCTTTTAAAAAGTGACCAACATTCATGGACCCCAACACCTTCAAAAGCTAATTCCCTAACTCCTTCAGCAGCCTGAAGTTTGATCTCCCCATATCCAGGGTAGAAGTTTTTCTGGTGGTCTTCCTCCTATCACCAGTGACTTGAAATTCAACTACTTCATGGTGTCTCTCTGTTTACAAACAACAAATCTGGGAGGACACCTTTCCTACTCAGCTCCCTTAGTGCCTGTATCAAGAAGTTATCTTCAAAGTGCTTCAGAAATTTCCTGAACCTGTTTGTGCCCGCTGTATGATACTCGCAGTTGATATCTGGGAAGTTAAAATCACCTGTAAAACAATAGCAGCTGGTCTAGAAATGTCCCTTAATTCCTTGTAGAATAAATCATCGATGTTGTAATCCTGGCTGGGTGGTTGATAGTAGATTCCTACAACAACATCCATTTTATTTGCTTTCCCCTTCATCCTTACCCAGACATTCTCAATCATGCTGTCACCAGCTGTAAAAGCTATACAATCCAACCCATCTCTTACAACCCTCTTACCCAACCCCTGCTCCATCTATCCTGCCTATCTGTCCTGAAGAGCCTGAAACTGTCCATCATGGCACACAAGTCACAGGACACATCCCACCAGGTTTTGTTTATGCAAATAATGTTGTAGTTCTGCGACTGGGCCAAAGCCTCTAGCTCATCAATAAGCATAATTATTCCTTAGGCTGCATGCATTATTATAAAGACATTTCAAACGTTCTCCAGTATACTCAGCACATCATGGAGCGGACTGGGACCTGGCCAGCACACTCTTCCTTCAAATGTTGGTGTGCCACCCCCAGGCTTACCTCTAGGGACCTTGGTTTTATCTCTTTGCCCCTTCAAATCTAGTTTAAAGCTTTTTGTATAAGCCCTGTTAACTCTTGTGCAAAGACTTAACCCTTTGAGAAGGATGCACCCCCTCTGTGGCTAGCAGCTCTGTTGTCTTGTAGAACTTTAAAGATCCCTTCCAACCCAAGCCATTCTCTGGTTCTATGACTCTATGATTTGGAAGACCAAACACAGTTTAAGGTTTTCAAAAGAAAGAAAATATGACTCAATTTGCAACTGCTCAGCACAACTTTCTCTGCTCTTCCTTTGTCTTCTACCAGTCTGCTAGTCTTTTGACATGACTGTCAGCATACATGGGGGGAAAACAGGTAAGTTTTGATAGATCTGCTAAACAATCTTTGCCAATACCTGGGAAAAATGTTCTGCTTCTCCTTTGGTTTCCACATGGGATGGTGAGATCAGGGCTTCAGTTTCAAATGAGTTTCATGCCAATACCAGTGTCATGAGGTAACTAACAAAATATTTTTGTAATCAGAGCTCGTATGCAGTGTTAGGTTTGCACAATCTTCAGGAGTGCATCTCATTTTTGAACAAGAGCAGTGCAGACTTCTATGGATTTTTAGTTTTGCACATAATTACTCAAGTAGCAGAAACTTATAATTCAGTCCTAAGAGTAACCAAGTTTCAACCAGCTACAGAGAAGTTGGTGTATGCAACTAATACAGACCATGCTTTCTTTAAAAATTTCAGAAAGGTTAATTTATTATGGCATTTATAAGGATGCAATGGACAGCTAGCCCTGCCTGGTGGGACAAATAAGTAATGAAAATGGGAATCCACTTAGATATAAAAGGCTACCCACTGAATGGGGAGAAAGACACTCAGGCTGGGAACAGCTTTAAAGTAGAAGAGGTTGTACCCCTGAGAGGGACTGAAAGACATTTCTGCCTGATTTGAAGGATAGTAAAGTTGGTTTGTTTTGCTGCTTTTTAAAAAGCGTAACAAATCCAAACTTATACACTGTTGGGAAGCTAGACACCCTAATACTATTTAGGGAATATATATGAAATTCATAAGCCAGACCAGTCTTATTTTGTGTTGTATTCTGAAAGAATCACACTGCTTTGTTTCCTGCTCTCAGTTTTGTGGGTCTATGCTTACAGGGTAGAGACTTTATAATTAAGCTCTTTGACCATAATATTTTACATTAATGTCTTCTTTATATTGACTTGTACACATGGAAAACTGCTTCTTCCTGTAGGTCAAGCAATTCCAGCCTGCTTCTTCCAATTCCTCCCCACATCTCACACCTTTTCATCTGCAATGCTATTCAAATTCCTGCTTTAGACCTGCTTGTTTGATATATGTCAAAAAGCAACTAAGTATATATAAACTCAAAGAAGGTCTCAGCTCTCTCTTTTTCTCCTATGTGTAATCCTTTTGTTTGGCCTTACTGTGATGGCCTGCTCCATGCTTCTAATTCTGATTACAGCCCCCTCAACTTCCTTCTAAAAGGATTCAGCACTTCTAAGAACCAGAATCCTGGAAATTTTTACTGCATAATTCACCTTTTATTGATTCTATCTGAAATGTTTTCATGTTTGGCATCATGTATTTTACAGTTAAATTACTGCATTGAAACCGAGGGGCCCACAAGCTTTGAATGGAGCTCATATAATTGTTTCCTAGGAAATATGCCACACAGCCTACTGTGACTGAGATTTCACCATGTGCCTCCTGGTTTCCCTGGTTTTCTTGGCTTCAGTACTTCACTACTTCTCTGTTAGAATATACTTTTGCACAACATGACCGTTTAGCTGTGCACTAGAGTCAAGGCTCTTGTGCCCTGCTTCAGTGATATCAGCAAGACGTGTAGTTTTTCTTCTATCTGGTTCAAATAGCTAAGGAAAGGTAGTCAGATTGCTTTCCTTCTTTTAGTGCATGGGTGTACATGGGTATAACCAGTAACCTAGCCCAACATAAGAATGAAAACTTCCCAATATGAGTGTTTAGCAGATCTTTACGGTGATATGGTGTTCTGGTTTTGGCTGAGATAGAGTTACATTTCTTCACAGTAGCCAGTATGGGGCTGTTTTGGATTTCTGCTGGAAACAGTGGTGATAATTCAGGGATGTTTTCATTACTGCTGAGCAGCGCTTACACAGAGCCAAGACCTTTTCTGCTCCTCACCCCACCCCACCAGCGAGTGGGCTGGGGGTGCACAAGGATCTGGGAGGGGGCACAGCCAGGACAGCTGATCCCAACTGACCTTAGGGATGTCCCATACCATATGTTGATGTCATGCTCAGTATATAAAGCTGGGGGAAGAAGAAGAGAGGGGTGGACATTCGGAGTAATGGCATTTGTCTTCCCAAGTAACTGTCACACGTGATGGAGCCCTGCTTTCCTGGAGATGGCTGAGCACTTGCCTGCCTGTGGGAAGGAGTGAATGAATTCCTTCTTTTACTTTGCTGGCTTGCATGGCTTTTGCTTTACCTCTTACACTGTGTTTATCTCAATCTGTGAGTTTTCTCACTTTTACTTTTCTGATTCTCTCTCCCATCCCATTTTGGGGGGAGCAATTGAGGGGCCCTGTGGTGCTTAGTTGTCAGCCAGGGTTAAATCACGACATATGGAAATTGTTTAATTAAACATTGAAATGTTTTTAATTAAACATTTATTTTTTCCAATAGAGAGCTTAGCCTGCATTTATTTTTAAGATACCTATGCACTGCATACTATCTACACCCAAGTAACCAAAATGGTACAAAATACATACTGTTGACAAAATCACACAATAAGTTTTCACCAACAGCCTAATAAAATGATGTTGCTAGGGTAGAGTCACATTTATGTTTCTCCTTCCTTTTCTTCCCTTCTCTCATGGAAAAACAAGAATGGAGCAGTCAATCTTTATTATCTTTGATTCCCGATTTTATGAGGAGCACAGGGGAAATGCAAATGAAAATCCATTAAAACATCCACATCTTCAACAAACCATATACACTGCAGCTATTTTTCCAGTGGCCAGCTTTAACTGTTCCTTTTTCATTTCTGCAATATATTTTTACAGGGAAGATATCACTGCAGTTCAAAATTAAAAAAAAAAAATCAATACAACTTGAATCTACATTACACTGGGGCCTTATATTCATGCATTTTTTTTTTCTTGGACTTTTGAGCAACAGCTTTGCTCCGGTATTCTTCATCCACCTGCATACTCTGGTCAGATATTTTTAAATTCCTGTCATCATACAGCCGGATTTTGCAGGTGGTTCTCAGAGAACTTTTTCCCCTCTAGCTAGCTGTGGAAAGGACAATGCAATTAATAACAGATGGTATGGAATGACCACGTCCTTGAGAGAGTGCCTTATTGGCACCTCCTGCTAATTGTATCGCGTATAACGCAAGTAAAAGCATAATAAATCTGAACTGTGGGACATTTTATGCAAGAGCACTTCTCCCTTTCCAGACGGTAAATTGCTCAGCTCTTGAAATATCTATAACCTTGTGATACCCAAGTTGCATTAGCTTAATTGCCTTTTTTCTTTCCTTCCTCCCTCCCCTTCATTGCTCTCCCTCTCTTATTTTTTGTTCCCTGGGTCTGTAAGAGCAATTCTGTTTTGTTAGTCTACCTGCTTAGCGCTGTAAGGAAAGGATCTATATTTGCTGTCTTGGAGAGAATTAAGCCTGTTCTGCAGACTTATTGGTAAATTGCCCTTTTCAAAGAGCTTTAAAGCACTTTACATGATATCAGAACATGACTAAATGCTGAAGGAGTTTTCTAGAAGTCTAGAAGAGCATTCTCGTTAACTGTGAGATGGAGTGAGCTACAGATAGATCAACAGATAAACCCTATTCTATTTCTGAATATGACTGCCATGTTAAAAAAAAACAAACCTCCTGATGCACAGGGAGTTTTTCTTTCTCACAGTAATAAATCAGTAGCAAAGAAGTTCTGTAGAAAAAATAAGAAAAGACTGCTGAAGTCTCAAATTTCTTTGTGTCTTGTCCCCACATGGGGTTGAAGAAGGGCTGCTTTGGCAAGAGTTTGCCTCTGTTGGTAGTGGGGGAAAGGGTGATTGCTTCTCAGGAAAGCTTTGCTGGTTTTTTTTTGTTTTATTTCTGCTTACATCATTAATTTTAATCCTGGCTTTGGCCCAAGGAGAAAACAACAGACAAGTGAACAGGAGCATGTATATAGAGCAGCTTGCAGGAGATGCTGTTTAAGACACAGAATAATGCTACCACTGCACACAGTGAACAGCATCTATGGTTGCAAGTAGCCTGACAACAAGTAGTTGACTTTTAGGTCTAAGGTATCTCCCTAGCTCTTCTACTGCCTGTATGGAGAAAGCAATTTGCAGAGACTTGGTCTTTGTGGAATATTTCAATAGGATCAATCAAGTCTGGAAGTGTTTATTCAAAATCTTCTTGGGCCTGTACCCATGGTGGAAAGGTACCAAGTCATTATAATCCATTTCTGAAGCACCTACCATGCCCTTCGGGTGTCTCCTGTTCCATGTCATATGCTGTGGAGTGATCTAGTGAAAGGAGGTATTCCCTGGAGAAAAGTAAGGCATAGCATATCAGTGCAATCCACAGAGGAATATGTGCATTGGACTGGGAACAAGGACTTCCAAATTCCCTTCCTGTTACTGACTTTTTGAATGATAATAGGCAATTTATTTCACTTTGTGTTTTTGTTCCTACTCCCTATTCTAGTCTATTTCAGACTGCAAGCTCTTGAATGGTGCCTATCCTGAGGACTCCTCAGTGCTATTGGAATACCCAGTAATATTAGTAACATAATGAACTACTTTGGCAAGTAATTTAAAAGCCATGTGTCAGTATCAAGACTGCTTTAGGAAGAACATAGAAATGCAAAAGGTATTCCTGAGATACTGCTGAAATATGAGTTAAAAGTTATTCTTATCATTTTGATTCTTTGTGCACTGCACCTTGAAGTGTGCCCTAACGTATCTCTGGGTGTGGGTTTTTTGGCAAGTTCATCTGGCAGTCTTTTGTTACACAGCTTAGAAGAGTAGTTAACTGAGTTGTCTCATATGTCCCTATGAAGCCACTGTAGCCTGAGTCTGCACCCACTTAAATGAATATTAAGATTCCCATTGATTTTCTGAGACAAGAAAATAAACTTGAAAATGCCTTTATTTTGTGTCATATGTATGCAAAAAAAAAACCCAAAACACCAAACCCAGAAGCAAAATCACTGTAAATAAAATGTATTTTGGTGCCAAGAAGTTGGCCGAGGTTTGAAATCAAAGAGGGAAATAATACACCATATGAAAAATAACTGAAGAATTTGGCAAAAACTTGAATGGTCTTGTTAATTATACAATAACCTCTTGAGTCACCAAATTTTTCAATGTGATGTGGGTTATGGAATTTTCATATTTGCCTTATACATTTGCTATTTTATTTAATCTTGATAGTATTACTACATTCTGAAATAGAGTTGTGCAATATATTCTGATAACACCGGCGTTGTTTGCACATCTGAATATTAACTCTTAAATACAGAGATACTCAGTCTTGGAAAAAATACAGAGATTGATGTATAACATGAAGGATGCTATTTAGTACCCTAAGAGTAGTTATTCTAATCCTGTCTTTATATGAAGAGTGAAAATTAAAAATGACATAAAGAATTTTGTAGAAACCGATGGAGACGCTTTGTGTCCAAACAGGCTAGACCTTCTAATTACAGGTAGGTAATCTGTATACTTTAGTAACTGTGACTGTTCACTTACATATGTAGCATGGAAGCTATTTTCAAGTGTTTCTAATTTCCATACAGAGCTTCAGAGAACTTCATGAGGAATTACATTCATCCCAAAACTGGCAGAATGTTGATCATAATCAAAGATAATTTTCTAATTAAATCAAAAGGCTGAAATTCTGGAAAACTGTGCTCTCTCCCTCACTACAAAAGATTCTTAGCCTGTCACTGAAGAAAGGATTTACTTACCATGCACTGTCTTCCCACTCTGTACTACAAAGTTGATAGTAATTATGTGCTGTTAGACTGGTTTCCTTCAGATCCTAACATGCTTTGTTCTTCTGACTAGAAGACTGTAAGGTTACACATCCATGGCTTTAGCCAGTCCAATGTTTCACTACTGCTGAAATGGGACAAATCTGCTCTACCCTCATGGAAAGAGGTCCTGGTTTCTTGCTCCAGAATCTCTTCAGGATGGCCCTGGCAGCTGATAGGTCTTGATTTGAAACATTTCAGATGCTGAACCTGAAGAAAATGACACAAAAAATGTGAACGGGTTTTTTAAGAGTATGTGTTGGGGGTTGAATTTAATAATCTGAGAGAAGACTGGAAGAAAGACAAAGCCAAATGAGGAAGCAGGAGCATGTAATGAGGAAAGCATGGGTTAGGAGAGGGGAGGGAATTGCACCTCTTTTGGTCACAGCAAGATCCTAGATTGTCTCAGCTGCGAAGCCTAGTCATCCTAAAAGTAAGCATCTGTGCAACAGTGTTAACATGTTGATTGTGTGTTACGTATGTTGGACAATTATATTTATCATGCCATAATTTCCCACATATGTTTACATTTGAGGGAAATACATATTTATTGTCACCACTAAAAGGCCACTTCTTCCTATACACCGAATGTTATGACATTTCCATAGCTGAAAATCAGTCTGATCTGTGTAAGAAAGTGTGGAAAAGTAACCTTTGAAACATTTGTATTAATACATTCAGTAGGGCTGGATGATCAAACTAGTATTTAGGTATTAAACCAGGTATTCTTATATATCAAATATAGCAATTCACTCATACTTTAATATTGCTGTAGATATGTAATTACCTTTGACAATTCTGTCATTTCCTGTCCTTCATGCCTTTAATTTTTCAACTTATGCCTTAGACATAGAAATGAAAGGTGCTGTCCTTAAAGGTCACATCGCTTGCTTTGGTAAGTGCATATTTTGGGTGGGTGGATCTGACAGAGATAAAAATAATACTGTGTTCAGCTGATGATGGGGGAGAGCTCTCATTTTATTTATTTTAACTGTTAACAATTTTCTGAGTGGCTTCTCTTTCTCTCTTCCTCTTCCTCCTTCTCTCTCTCTTTCTCTTTCTCTCTCTCTTTCTCTTTCTCAACTGCCATGACTCAGAATAGTTACAAAGTAGAAGGAATGTAGGTTTACTGGAGACAGTTGACAAACACTGTTATTCTTCTAGAAACTTGCTGTATGTCATTATTCATTATCAACATACAGCAGTGCTGTACTCTATCCCTCTACTTTCTTGATCTTTTACATTTATTTTCATAAGTGTACTCAGCCCTTGTAGTAAATATCCATCAAAGCCATATTTTATCTTGGTAGGCAGGAGTTGTCACCTATTATTGTTCAAATATTCTGAACCTTTCTTCAGCCTTTAAATTTTCTAATTTTTCAAGGTGAAATCTCTTTAATTCCCAAATAAGAACAAATGAAAAGTATCATTTAGACTACATTCACCGTCTCTAATGGCTTTGTCCATTGTGGGGCAATATTTTGTTTTTCGTACATTCCTTCCAACTACAAGATAGTGAAATGGAAATGTGAGACACAAATGAGTGCTTCTGTACAGCACAGTGCCCAAAATTAAATAACGAAATAAAGCAGGTAATGCTTTCTCATTCTTTGATACTAAAAATTATAGCAGGGCATAAAAACATAGATGCTATTGTTTTTGGTGAAATCTAGACAGGAGCAAAAAAGACCAAGGCAGAGATTAATTCAACACATTGCAACATACAGTATTGCAGTGTCAGGCAATCAGCAAATCCTCAGAGGTCTTGTAAGGTACAAGTTGTACTTGCATTATCTTATTTGAAGCTCTTTCATCCATGAATTTGTCTAACCCACCATTTCAATCTAATTCATACTTCTGCTACCTAAAACATCTTATGACGGCAAGCTCCAACATTTAAACATTAATTTACTCACTTTTTATTTCTGTTTAATTTAAGCCTCATTGGTACATGCTACATCTTATATTATGAGAAATAGCAAGCAAGCATTTCATGTTTGCTTTTATTGCCTTTAGGTATCTCTATCACATCCTCTGACCTGCATCCTTTGAAAGCTGCATGTTGCATTTCTTCTGTTTAATTCCTCCTCTTATGCAAGCTTTTCCACATCATCTGTCACCCTGTTTATGTGTCTCTGTACCTTTGTATTTATATTTTTTCTGAACTGACTAACTGAAAATACAAGCATGGATCTGTGCCATGCTGTTATGACACTAGCCAGAAGCACCAAGGAGGGTAAAGACAGTAGTAAGTAGAATGCAGAAAACTGTAAAGCTATAGGATCAGTGTAGGGGTAGGTGTCCAGGCCAAACCCACTGCTACTTTCTGAATTACACCTCTTGCTAAACATATCATGTAGTCCAGTCATCGTTCAGGCATAGCAAGTAAGCTTATAAAGACTATAAAAACTTGTTCAACTGCGTAAGTACAAACTATTTGCTTGTAAAGACATTATACAATATTGATAATATCAAACACAATATGAATATCAGTGGAAAGCTGCACATACGATAGACTCAAAAAAACATCTGGTAGGACTGTAGCAGAAAATCTGTGTAAAATAGGTTTTCTGAGCACTACTCCTGGGACTCTTACTAATTTATGTTCATCCTTCTTTCCCTTTTGAGATGTTAATCTAGCAAATCAATAGCTGTGATGTATCTTTGAGCCAAGATTTGTCATGTGCGTAGCAACCTTACTTCTCATTAGGACAACTGTGAATTGATTTGAAACAGAAATCACATCACAAAAGAAGATGACTATTTATCTGTCTACAGTTTACCAGAGGAGAGGAGCAAGAACTGGCATATACCCCCATTCCACTGATGCAAAATTAATAAACAGAAAGAATGTGTTATCTACTAAATAACATGAAGAATAAAAACCCTCTGTTCTTTCTTATTCCCCTTTACCTTTCTTTACATTTTGCTATTTCTGAACAGTTTACTCATGTCAGTGGGAGTGTAAGTGGATATTCACTGTAGTTAAAGGTTAAGGATAGTTCATCAACAAAAATGGATAGCTATACTAAATGAAAGTTTGATTTGCAGATGGAGGAGAGCACAGCTTCTTTCATATCTAATTGCTTTTTTAACCTTGTACCTGTCTTAATAACTTAGCAGATCTTGTCTACCTATCCACAAATAAGATGTGCTTGGAGTTCAAGTTTCAGTAACAAGAATCACTGAATATCTAACTTAAAACAATGTGTCATTGTAAGAGGCGAAAATTATATAGGGAACCACTTATTATTTTTCATATTCTTAACTTCTCTTCGTTGTTAGCAATCTAATGTCCAATATCCAATTTTGAGATCATTCTGTCTGACACCCGACATCATACATATTATTTCTGCCTGTGCCAAAGATTAACAACCTTTTTTAGATTACATTTTTATAGAAAACAATTTAAACAAAATAACATCAAGTCTGAAAGAAGCTTAACCATAAAAATAAAAGACAATTCTGAAAAGCTCTATAAATAAGAAACATGAGCAATGTATTTACAACAGTAGCATATAGTGGGCTAAGTAATAGACTGCTAACAGTATGAAGGAAAGTGAAAATGAAGAGCAAAGTGACCCAACACATATTGATGTACAGTGAGTGTATTATTGCATTTGGCAAAACCAAGTGACACTTAGCAACTCTCACATATGCGTCATCATGGAAACAGGTTTACTGGGCATGTAGAGTCAAGATTAATGGCAGCAGATTTGGATATTTTGCATTAAATGGGAGGAAGAGCGTAGAGTTTATACTGAGTCTTAAATATGTTCTGACAGAGCAGTGTGTATGCTGCTGGGGATTTTTCTTAATGTAATATCCACTACGTATTTTCCTGGTAGGGTAGGACAGGGCATGCAGTGATTCTTATTCAATTGTACTGTTAAGTATTTGTTGACAAAGTGGAGAGAGAACTGTGCTGAAGTTCTTTCCACATTTCCCAGTTAAATGAGAAAGAGGCATAGGAATAAGATGGTGTGTTAAATTATAAAGATGATCTTTTTTTAATATTTGTAGGAGTTTTCTTTGAGTTCATTCCTCTGTACTAGAATTGTCCCATTATATCCAGATAAACCTGCTTTTCTGGAAGTCTTTACAATGATTATTGTCATTGTAGTTGTTAAGAATATAGAACCATTTAAAGATATGCATCCATTCAGGGGTTGGTGGGGTGGGGTTATATTTGATGTTAATTTTCATTGCAACAAGTAATCAATGTGTTTTATCCTGCAGCATTCTGCATCTGTTTTTTTGGAAATAGTACCAGAGTTGAAACCTAGTTGTATAGTTATAAATAGTGCAAGTAATAGTATGAAAGATTGAGAACGAATGCTTGTGTTTGTATGTGCAGTAGGAATATTTTCTGATGTATTCCATCAGAAAGCTGAAAGATGGATGAAAACTCAACAAAAAGGAATAATTCAGATATACACCTTCCTAATTTTCAGCATATTGTTTTGTATGGACTTAATCAATAGTCAGTTACTTTGGTTTAATAGATTTAAAATAAATTAAATGACTGGTGTCTTCTGTTGTGATTATTTAAAATAAAGAAAAAGAAAACAACAAAATACAGCATTCAGAACAAAAAAAGGAACAAAAGACATAAAAGCGTGTTCTTCCAATTGAAGGAAAAGGGTTTTTATTTTTTTTTTTTCATAACTGCGATGGAAAAGTTCAGCTGAATCCATCTTTAGTCCGTGCTAGTGAATTTACTACACATTGATCCAGTGACTTTGATTTCTGATGCATATATTGTTGCCAACTATGATGTCTTTTAAACCACTTTTGTAGGAGTGGCACAAACACTGACAGCAAGTCTCATTTAGTTGCCAATTTTGTTTGCAAACTATGGTCTCATTTCTGTTGCTATGGCAATACGATGTTATACAGTAGATTTCAATAACTGTCTATTAGCCTCAGTCTGTTTAGACCTGGAGAATAGAAGTCTGAGGAGGCAATTAATTCTTCAGGTGTGTTTTTCTGCTTTTTGCTGTGCATTGAACAGGTATCTGCTGGAACCATACATAGATTGTCAATACAATATTTCTAAACAAAACCCCAAATTACACTATACTGGTGGGAAAATTCAAACTACTGGGGTTCTTTTAAACTGAAAAGAATGTTTACTAGTGAAAACACAATTGGACACATGGATTACCGTGAAGGAACTGTGTGCAAGTACAAGAAAAGAATCCCCATTTTATTTAAAAGATTACAATCTCTTGTTCCATGATTACTAGTTTACATGTGACTCATTGTCACTACATGTATTGTGCATATAAAGGAGTATTTGTCCAAGTCATTGGACAAGCCCATTGTAGATATACATATATGTTGTAGTTTCCATTGGTTCTTTGATTATGTATGCTTACATTTGTGTCTATAGGAACCAAATCGTCACAGAAATATTCTGTTTGAGAAAGAAAGCTAAAGGAAATTCCTCACATGTTTGCATGGCTCAAAAATTATATAAATTCTCTAAAATCCTTGTTTTACTTCCCACACCCTGCCCATGTCTCACACACCAAGTTCACAGGGGGAAAGGACCCTCCCTTCCCAGCAAACCCCTAGATCTGAATCCCTGATCAAAGAGAAAGATCCAAAAGTCAGGGTGCAATGGCTCAGGAAAATGTGGGCTGGAATCATGATCTGAGTCTGTGTTACTAACACTCAAATGAGTTGGCCAGTACTGCTGAAGTTGTGTCCCATGATTCCCAATGATTTAATGGGAAACTTCTTTGACATCTCTGACTTTTCTTCTGTATTTTCTTTGAATGAAGTCCTTTATGCATGACATGATTTACTACCCGTACCTATGAATATCTCCCATTAGAAGTATAAAATAGTCTCCATACTTAAAACTCAGGTTAGGCATTACTTCTACTGTCTCAAATACTGTCACTCTGCCTTGTTTAAATGTGTTTCTACTGCTAAATTTTTTACGTTATATTGGTGTCCGGATCTATGACCTCATAAGATAACTCATTGTAAATCTCTAAGCAAACACCATGTAGAAAGTTAATCCCAGAAGAATCTAAAGTTCACGTTTACATAAGATTTCTAAAATAAGCTTTTGTTTTAGTTGCTGCCCCTTGATGAAGAAGTCATTTCACAACGCTGTTGTTTGTTCCTGGGAGGAGCCATTGCCACATCTGTGGCAGCTCTAGCAGAGCCCTGGGACCCTGCGAGCTTGGCTGGAGAGAGCCCTACAGGTTGCAGCCGTGAGCCCTTAGGTGTGGAGAGGCTCTACTGACAGCTGAGGAAGATGCAGCGAGTACTGAGCAAACCATTAAGTGATGCCATCTGTATCCTTGTTCATGCATGTTCTTTTGCTGAGGCCAAAAATTTATGATTAGTGGCAACATTTTACATTTTAAACCCACTCTGCCTAGAAGGAGACTCAGAGGCAGCCTTTCAAACTTAGTCACTTGGTAAGATCTAAATGAAATAAAAATGAAAGCAGTGTGTTTTATATTTATGTAAAGCATCTAAGAACTCAAGAAAACTCCAAAACATGAAACTCTATAATGAGAAAAGCTTTAGAAGGGCTAGTTCCTTATACTGGTAACTAAATCCCATTTTGACTATAAATCCCAAAATACATAATCTTTTTATTTCGTCTTCTTTTGTAAACTTTTTTTCAATATATTATATACTTTATTGTTGACCCTCCCCACCAGATTCCTTGTCTTACACGTCTGTTGACTCTTTCAGAATGTAAGCTTATCCAAATGTTTTACCGATGCTAGCACGCTTTCCTATTTTCCTCTCTGTAGTCCTGTGCTTGTCTATTTTTAAAAATCTGCTAGCACCGTTTCTAGTCCACCACCAACTCTTCTCTAGCATTTAGCAACTGCTGAAGTTAACAGTAAATCAAATGAAATATTTTCTAAATAGCTTTTTAAAGAAAAAACCTAAACCAACCCGACATCATCTCTTTATGTAGGAAGTGTCCATGTGAATATCACTGATATCAGTACATGGATTGCTTGGCTACTTTCGTGGGCTTTGAGTCCACGCATATCTTTATCACTATTTCATTATTGCATAAAAAAGGATTTCCTATTACAAGAGAAATAGCATAACCTGATTTCAGTTTATGGATTTCTTTTTCAAGTATGCTGTCTTTCAGTGACTTTTAGATGTGCCAACTAAATGAACTCTTGCTAACTATATGATTTCTGTTTCTTCATGTGTTTATTTTTAATGCAATATTGCCCCATAAGAGAAAAAACTCATGCTTCACTTTAAGCAGAACAGTCCGATTGCAATCAACGTTATGTTGGATCAGAGAGTATAAACATAGTAAAACCTCCTCAAAGCATCTTTAAAGAGCCTTTATTCAAGAGATGCACTTTACCACTAAGAAAATTTCAAGTCAATGGGCCTAAAGTTAATAGCATATTTACATTTTTTCTTGAATCAATATCAGAATTAAATACTCTTCTGGGCCATAATCCAAAGAACACTGAACTACACAGAATGGACTACTATTAATTCTGACAGTAGCTAAACTGCTCATCTTTCATGCTGCTTCAAGCTCATATTCTTTCGTAGTGTCACACAGTTCTATTTTTTACTGAAGACCTTCATCAGGTCTAATGGAAGATATTTGGGTTATTAAAATTCTATGTCTTTCACCATTTTCAGAGAGATTCACAAGCATAGAAAACATTTTGAAGTCATGAATAAACCTATTGAAAATGTAGGACTGAAGGGTAATATTCTCTCTTGTAATACATTTTTTTGGCCAGGTGCCTCACTGAGGATATTGCTTGTCAGAAGAAAACTCTACTACGAGGGGTAGTATTGCAGATGCTAGTATGAATCAAGAACATTTACTGTCTGATGCTCTTGTTCTTGTCAACAGCTCCAAATGAGCAACTGAAGGCTTCATACCTGCAAAACTTGTTGACAGATGTAACAAACAGGCAAAAGTCCCAAGGGGACAAAGCAACCACACTTCTGAATTGGTGATGACTCAACATACTGGCATGCCAGAATGGAGGTATATAATGGCATGAATGAGCTACACCTGCTCTATGGAGACCCCATTCTGTAGATCCAACCCTCCAATAACTCAAAAATCACCCATTCAGGCCCTATAAATCTGGAGACTGACTGGAAATTCACATTTTCATTAAACGTAGAACGTAGTTTCTTATCCTTACTGCTTCATGTTCTAGTAACATTCCAATAACTTCTTCACACCTCCCATTTTTTCATGTGTATTTACATTCTTCCTTTCTCATATTATCAATGACTTTTTTTTTTTTTTTAAAGCATAATGGATGTCAACTCAAACATCAGCTTTAGAGGAAAGAAATAACTATCAGTTCTTCTTATGGAAAGCAAAACTATCTAACAGAGCTCTATAATGACCCTGCCAGTCTGTTTCAGTGCTTCACCATCCTTGTCACTGAAGGGTATTTCCAAATGTCATCTTGACTTTTCCTATCTGTAGTTTGAGTTCTTTAGTTCGTTTGTCCTTGTTTTAGGTAAGTTCAAGTCAGTGGAAGTTAAAGTATGTGCTCAAAGTTAGTAGAATCTTTCCTGAATCACTATGTTCATTTCATGAATCATACTTTCTTGAACAAGTCCTTTATGTCACAGTTAGCAATAGCAATGACATGCCAAAATATTCAAACATATTGTTTTCTATGCCCATACTGTTATTTCATTGTGTAATATTTTTGCTTGCTGATAATCTTAAAAAAAAAAATAAATCTATTCCTATTCTGGGACGGCTACAAATGTTCTTTTTGCACAGTTAACCAAATACATTTAAACATAATGTATGAACCCAAACTTTCACACTGATTTCTTCAAGCTTGTTATAAAATGTCATTCCCTGAAGGAGAGGTTTAGTGTCAAGACTGGTTGAAAGAATGTGACCTTATTTGAAGTTTCCTTCATTTTCTATTCAACTGTAGCAAAGCCTTTTTTTCCCCCCTTTTTCCTAGGCACCAACTCATCTAGAAAAGATAGCACTCTCTTCATCTCTTACAGGGAATATCCCTTACTGGACCTATTTTCTAGTATAACCAAAAAACCTATTTTGGTCCATTTCCACTCCTTCTTTTACACTTAAAATTCTCAGCTGGAAACAGACACAGAAATGAGAGAAACCGCCCATGCCTCTCAATTTCCTTTTTTTTTCTTTACTTGCAGTTCCTGAGATTTATGCCTGCTTTTCTATGTACGTATGTTACCGCACATTATACTGGGATTTGCCTTAAATTTGCAGCTTCTTTACAATAAAGATGACGTGTAGTCTCCGGTGTAAAAGAGAAGTAAGGGCTCAAGCTGCCAGAATTTAGACCTGGTTGATGAAAACCAGGTAATATAGAGTTATGGCTTATGCCTTTTAGATTTAATTGACTGACCATATTCAGTTTGATTTCTATTGACAAAAATAGACATAGGTGGGAGAAGTGTCAGAATCAAACATTTTAGCTATAAAATAACATGTGAATGATGTACAAGGCTATAACTGGGATTTTAAGATTTCTTTATTTTAGATACTTTATTATTTGCAATTGTGCTTACTTTGCAGATAAGCTAGCACATCATTTGCCATGATTTCAACTCAGTTTTCATTTAATCAGTCTTACTATGCTAAAAGATACTGACTTGCATCTTTGTTAAATTATGGTGAAGGCTGTGCTAATGAGGTTTATTTCATGTCACTTGAGTGATAGAGTTTCCATATGTTATACAGCTTTTCAGTTTGAAAGAGAGAATACCTTTCTAGATCAGAAAATATACACTCTGTAGTCTTTAAAGCATGTCAGAGGGTTTTCAGATACCAACAGAGCTGTCCCTTTCCACATTTGTTATTAGAATTCCTGCAACATTTCACAAAAAAAAGGAGGTGGAGAAAAACAAGTTCCTGTTTAATATTATTTATAGACTAGCCTTGGCATATCCTTCAAGCTCTGTAAACCTTGCCAATATGCCATTTGTCAAGCACATCAGACCTTGTACATCAACAGTAGGGCAAAATACTTTATAAAGTTCAGATATTCTGGTATAAAAAGTGGGGAAAGAAAAAAAAAAGTTTTGTGAAAAGCCAGTCTCAATTCTTTTCTTTTTTTAAGATAATTTTGTTATTTCTGTTAGTATCACTTAAGTCCCATCAGTGATGAGACATTTTTAGGTGTTTTATTTTGCAAATATAGAAGAGAGCTAAATGTCTTGAGGTACCCTACAGGTTTACAGAGTGCATATTTCTCCCTGCAAATCTATCTTTTACTATGTAATATCACCCCATTAATACTTGACAGCAGGATAATAAATAAGGTGTAATATGTCTATGTATTTGTGTAAGATCACCCCTGCTAGACAGTTTTCGCCTGGTGATCTCAGATATAATTTTGGGGTTTTTTTATTCCTATTTTATTGGTTTTGGTTTATGAGAACAAGGCAAAATCTTTCACATGGTTATTCCTAGAACTCACCAGAAGTCAAAAAATTGAGAGGTAAAATGTAGCTTAAATGTCTATGAAGATAGTTGCATGAAGGTGTATAGAAGAGCTTCTGTTGTGTTAGGCTCACTCCTAATTTTGACAGTACCTAGGATGTGAAGAACAGCATATTTAAGTATTTTTTTTGTGTTCTGGCAAAGCATGATATGCCTACAGGTGAAGAAACAATGAAAATATTTTTAATATTAGGATATACAATAAATAAAACTAATTAAAACTTTGGAATGCAGTGTGTTCTGCACTATGAACTCTGTTCCATGAGAAAACTTTTTTGTTTTTTTCAAAAGCAAACAAAGAAGCTTTATGGTGAGTTTATTGGAAAGACAGTTCAAGCTCATGGGCTAGATCAAGCTATGAACTGCTAACTATAGCTGGAGAACGATAGAAAAAGAAACTCTGAGTTTTTATCTACAGCTGCCATTTTCAGTGTTAGACAAGCCATTAACCTTTAGATATCTGAGATGAATTTAAATGTGTAGGAAAGAAATTTTCAGGAGGGAAGGTATGATTCCATAAAATATGTTTATTAAATCAGATGTAAGTCTGTTTCAAATTTAATATTTGCAGTAAGTCCTTTTTCTATATTGCACTGACAACTGTAAATGTCCCTTATTGTGTGAAAAAAATCATTCAATACCCTTCTTTTCATACTTGCTAGAAGAGAGTTTTGCCATAAATGAAAGTAATTTTGTGGGTGAAGGTTGATACTGATGCAATGTCTCTCATCCATAATCTGTCCCACACTTTGACAGGCTAAATTATTTATATACCTGTTTTTCATTCATGTCTTCCATCTAGTTCCCCACTCCTCTAGCATTTCTGCAGTGAATAGTGTCACTATTTGAAATTCAGTTCATTATACTAATGTCTTACATTTATGGCTTGTTTCATGTAAGTAGCTGTAATAACAGCATTTTTGGTAGTAGATCTAAAAACCGCTGTTCAGTGTTTTCAAACCCTGGTAAAAACATGAAAGAACATCTGTTACAATCATTCTTGTAAAATACATATATGTCTGCAATTTTCCAAGGGTGTCTGGAAGAAAATATCTCTGTGGTAGTTTAGAAAACTCAAACTATTTGGATTTCAGAAAGTTACAGGAAAACAAATTACTAATACAATGTCATAGCCTCTGTTCATTTCCTTCTCGAAATTTCCATGGCTGTGCGGGTTTATCTGGAACACCTTCCTTATGGAAGCTGAAAGAATTTGTGTATTATTCCCCTCAAATAATAGTTCAGCATTTTTATTGATTTAATCTCTGCAGATTAACTATTCCCTTACCTTTTCTCTTCAGTTTATCTATTATGACTGCTTGCAAATCCTAGTGTCACCTGATCTCCTCTGCTTTGGTCTTGACATAAATTCCTTTTTAAATTCGTGAAGAAGCTAAAATCTCCAATGTCATGTGTATGCTGCTGTGCTTGGGAGCACTTTCCAGCTCATTCTTCAGGGGTGTGCTTTGACCACACTCAATTTCTGTGCTAAAAGTGAGGTAAGGACTGGGGTCCTGGTCTGTTTGCCACCCCACTATCCTCATATCTTCATTTTGATGGGAAGGAGACCAGTGGCTAGGGGCCAGAACACAAGTCCCCACATCATGTTAAGTGCTTTAGATTAGCCTAAAAGTGCTAGTCTATGCCTGTAAACCCTGGGCTCCTGGGACTGTCTGATGCAGTTCTGAGCTATTCTGCCACAGAGAGAATCATTATTTCTTTCATCATTCTCAGGTTTGTTTTCACCCTGTCTGCTGATCTGTCAGTATCTTCTATAGGTGAAATACTCTGAATTAACTCTATACCTGCACATATGACAATGTAAAACTGTGCCTTAATTCTAACAGTGTTGTTCCCTTAGCAATCCTAGAAAACAAAACAAAACAGGATGCTGGTTATCTGTATAGTCAGGGTTGCTTGAGAGAAGGTAGCTGAGAGAGAACAATCTAACAACTAATCTCCTACACAGACTGTTTTCCTCCCCAGAAATATTCCTATAGCTCTTTCTTCTGCGAACACATGTATAAAATGATGGTCTTATTACATGTCCTGTTTCTTACTAACTTAGAAAATATTAACTGTGCTGTAACAGATTTTGCATAGTTCCATGTATGTGAATTTGCACTGGTCTTTACTTAAATTTGTATGCATGCAGATTCCCATATGGGCCATTTATATATATACTTATAGGGCCTGAAGGTGCATTAAGGTAAGCATACAACTGACCGTGCTTAGTTCCCAAATGCCACTCCTAGGCCCTCCTACAGAATTTTTTCCTTAGGATATTAGCAATTATGGAAGATCAAGATCCCTTTTCTATCCATCCTGAAAGCAGTAGGTATAGTCCTGTACAGACCTCTTCCAGATATAAGGATAAGAAATAATATATTTATTAGTGCTGTGCTAAACCAGTATTTGTTAATAAAGCTATATGCACCTGCACTGCATAAAAATACATTATTAGAAGCATGTCTTTTCTGAGAATGATATCAACCTTATTGGACACAAGTAGTAAAGGTCAAATTCAACTCAATTTCAGCATCCATCCCTTCTCTTTATGCTTTACTAGCTTATAGAATTATAGATCTCCAATAGTGTCAGAAATCTGAAGAAGAATATTACATTTCAACTTATCTTTCAGTTGATGGCTGTTAAAAAGTGCACACACAGTCACCATTAAAAAGTGCTAAAATGCAATCATAATGAGTCAAGGAAAGCGTATTTTAAGAGGAGGTGTACAACAAGTTTTCATATATATTTCATATATATTTCATATATATATAAAAGTTTTCATATATATTTCATATACATATATTTCATATATTGTACACAAGTTACATCCAGTTACTGTACAGGACAGTTAGGAAATCTGAAAGCCTTCTTGAGAACCTCTGCTTGTGTACCTCTGTCCTGACTTTAATAACTTTTAATTCCAATCATGGTTGGTTGCTCAACAGAGGCAGTTGTCACTATGATAGTTCTTTCATTTGTCATGCCATCCTATCTTAGAATCCCTTCTGTAGAGCTGAATCTCTGAAGATTAACATCAGGCTTCATCTACATTGCAACAAGCAAATAAGAAAGCTTGTACTTAGCGTCAGCATATGTGGTCTTATTTATTTCAGTATTTTTTCTGACTAGAAAGAAATGGACTGTGACATAAGGCACAATATTAAAGCCATCATTAGGCACAATATAAAAAGGTATTTGGAAAGACAGACAATCAGTGGAATTACAAATTATGAGGATTATTTTATCCCTCATCATAGACTTTTATATGGTGAATTACATAATTCCGATATAATTAAGCCAGATGGAAAAGGTGAATGGAACAAGTCTCAAAACTGGACCTTATCAGCAACATATGTACTTAAAGAAATTATCTTGCTCAGGTCTCCTCAAAATCATTTTTCCTGTTTGTTGTGAAAGAAAATATATTTGAGAAAAAGTAATCAAATTTTACTGGTGTACTTCAGTTCTGACTCTTGTAAGTAGTTTTGGGATAGGATGAGAAATTCACTGTGAAGATGTCAGGGGAGGTCATTATATATTGATCAGCAAAGCATAGGAGAATGCGGATAAGGTCTTTATTGCATAGGGATAATGCATTCAATACCTTGCACAAGTGAATTCAAACACACACAATCTCAGTACATACAGCATGTGTCCTGTCCACTGCCAAGCCTACCTAGAACCTAGGAAAAGGAAATGATGGTGAAGCCAGACCCTGGTAAGGTTGCCTGCCTGGAGAGGGTTAAAACAACAACAACAAAAAAGATGGACAAGCTACTAGTTCAATTGCAAAGTTAAATAAAAATGTATACATCAGTTCATAATCTTTCTTCTACACACACACACACAAAAAGGAATAAATGCTGGGAAAGAAAACATTTAGGTACATGCAAGAAGTGTTCAGGGATGAACAGAAGTCAATTTATTCCAATGACTCTGAGTCTCATGAATGTTTTCTCTGGTGTAATTGCAAAATTAGTTTATTGAGGTCTACCATGTCCTGTTTCTGTCTTCCTGTTCACACCAGCACCTTCTTCCTATATTCCTCTAGATACATATTTACTTATTACAAATATCAAGGCTTTGTCTGGGAAAGATTTGTATTTCGTGTTTCTGACAAAATGAACAACTGTGAGTAACGGTTTCCAGAACTGAATTCTAAGAATTATTTTATATATCTTCTCCCAGTCTTAGGAGGTGTTTGCATTGGTGGAAGACATGGTTCTGGTATTGTCAGTAATAAAGAGTTAACAGTATTAAACATACTGAATGGAATTATATTTTCTATGATAGTTCATATCCTTATTCACATAAATGATAGTTCATCTATTTAGACTGTTAATATTAAGCAGCTAAAATTGAGAGATAATAAAAATTCCTGTGAAAACAGAATTAACTAGTGTATATAAGTAGTAACTTGGGTATATATATGTGTATCTTTGAATATGTAAAACTTCACTGATGTATGAATTTCTTTTCTGCTGTGAATCAGTCTACTGGACACAGAACCTGAGATATAGATGGATGTTTTAATTGTAATATAGATAGTTTATGGCCAGTTCAATAAAGTAACTTGTCCCTATTCCTGACTGTTTCCAGCCACTTATGCACCAGCCCAAAGTGTACATGAGCTTCATTAACTGCAGATTGACACCTGAGTAATATTGGTTCCCTCGGCCCCTCCACGCTCTGCAACTTTGACCTTTCCCAAAATTATATGAGAGAGCTGAATGGGTATTCTAATGTAAAAGTATTTATTATAGAGAAAGGCAAATTAACTAAAGAGACATTCCTGTACTAATATAAATCTGTGCTGTTCTAAATTAAAAAAAAAAAAAAAAAAAGATAGATCAAAATCTAGGTAAAGTATATCACGTAGATATTCAGACTGCCGCACAGATGTAGCAAGATAAGGGAGGCTATGACTTGGCCACATCATTCTAGGGAAAATCCAGAAATTATAACACTACTGAATATTTGATGTGAAGTAGCTTTTGAGGGCACCAGACAGTTCTTGTCTCCATTGTGTTGGGCATTGTAGAAAGCTTTGTCAAAAAGGATGGAGCATTTGCTCTCTTAAACTGGAGGGTACTACCCAGCTTTAGGACAGTCAGGATAACTAATATGTGGGTGGGGAAGAAAGAGAGAAAAAATGCATGAACAAAGTTAAGCAGAAGAGCATAAGGCACTGTTCTTTTAAGGCCTCTGTCACACAGAAAAAAAAAAACATTTGGAGGATTTTTATAAAACAGTTTGAAAATATATGAATTTCTAGTAGTAAGTAACACAATCTCTGCTGTGTTAACACAGATGTTCAACTGGCTTATACCTGTCAAGTCTAAGGTTGTTAAATAATGGTAAGTTAATTAAAAGGACAGAGCATAAAACAATAGCAGGGTGCTTATTGCTTGGCTGGTGTAGAAATATCGAATTGCAATTCGAGCTAAGAATGATTAGGCAGTCACCAGAAGTTATTATTAATTTCAGATCCTCAGAACACATAATGCTGCCAATTTCAGACTCCAGCTGTAAATGTGGTATGGATTTAGCCTAACTTACAACAGTGCAAGAAAGTAAACTTTTATTTAAAACTTCCACAGAAAATAAATTGAAAACCTAGACAGGATTTCACTCAGTACACCTGCATCTACCATCAGCTCAAACATCTGAAGTGCTGGAGATAAGGGATGAAAAATTATTCCATTGAAAAAACAGGGCGAGGTAAAAACTGAAAAGTAATGGGTCCGGGGGAAGAATGGAAATCTAGTCAAACTGCCAGTTTTGGAGCTGCATAATGAACAATAGTATGTTAAACCTCTGTGGGCCTCCCACACTCCTCTATAATTCCTCATACAATTTTTGCCAGCCCTTTCCAGTGCGGAGGTTATTCGGTGTCTCTGAGTAGGAAGGCACAGATAAGTACAGGAGTGTAAACTTCCTCCTTGAGGCTCCATGTTTTAAGCTTATAATCAGGTTATCCCTCATGTGCTGCAGGAAATTATTTCCAATGTCCTTAACACAGTCTATTTCCTGTCCTGTGTTATTTTTGATGTTTTTTTTAACTTTATTTTATTTTATTTTATTTTATTTTTATTAGGAGACTCACTACTTCTGAGAGGCATTCATTTACATTTGGATTTCTAATGACTGATTGGGACATTTTGGGGCAAAGCAGAAGACACCATTACATGGTATCAATGATCTCATATGAAAGACAGCTTGAGCTGCTCGGGACCTTCCAGGAAGCAGACATGGGGAAATATGCCTTTTCTTTTGAAAGGTCTAGAGCAAATATATTACTTTCTATATATCGTTAGCTCTACATAACACCCACCTTTGCTTCTGAGGAAGTCTGTACCTTAATATGTATTGTAGAACAGTTGCTTGAGAAGATAATTTGCAATCAGTAATAGCAGGGATCATATCGATAACTAAAAAAATTTCAGTGTTAGATAATTAGAAAAATCAATAGCACTGTTAGGTTAGATTGTAATTTATAGAATAACGGAAACACAAGAAAATTTATTAAATAACAAGTTATCATGTTTGTCCAAAGTTATAACATCCTAGCAGAGTCATGAGTAGTCCTCAGCAAATAGAAGAGTAAAGCCCCCAAAAAAGTCTCTTTCATGAACACTTTTTACTCAGAGTAACTGACTGGTGGACATAAGAATAGTTCTATAAAAGTTATTTATATGTCAGTGAGAAGCAAGTCAGTTTCATCTTGTATGAAAGCAATGCATAATGTAAGATGTCCTATTCCATCAGCTGATTTGAACAGACTCTTTTGAGAAAACCTCTGTATGCTTTTCTTCTTCCTTTTTATCAGTTAAAGAAATGCATTTAAATCATGACAGCAACTTGTGGTGCACTTCTAGCTTTTTGGTTTAAATGTTTTCTAATATGCTAACTTTTCGCTCTGGGCCTCTGCCTCTGCCTCCTGGCATCATGAAGGCTAGCGGTGTCTGCATTGCTATCTTTTTTTAAAGTTTCTTTTCGTTTTTTGTGGAACAGGTCATTGCCAAGGAGAATTCAAGACCTAAAATGTCTTTCCAAGAAAAATAACATGAAAAAGGGGGATCTGCACAGGTACACTCCTACGATCCTAAATGCTGCAGAGTGCAGCACTAGTGTGGTATCAGACAGTAAGGAGAGTGGACATTTGGAGGAGTTACATAGGATGTGTCCAGAAACAAGGGTAGAAAGCAGCGCAAAGGCCCACAGACGTGTGGTTTTGGATGTGGAAGATCATCAGGAGGTTACAGAGCTGTTACAAAATGGCTGCAGAGTGCAGCTAATGATTTTCAGGCTCACAGCAAAAAGAACTCGACCAATCTCACAGCCATGGACAGGCAGTTGTGTTAGATGAACTCTTACACACAGGAGTCTGTGTTTCTCCTTCAGAGCTCCTGGCTGCAGCAATGGCTGTACATTATGAGATTGTCTAAAATAAACCTGTTGTTGATCACACCTTTCTCCAACTAAGTGGATTTTAAAATCTAGCATCAGGGCAAAGCATATGGACAAAAAGGAAGCAGAGTTCCCTGGGGAAACTTGCACAGTGCAGCTGAATTTTTGCATCCTTTTTAATGGAGAAAAAAAAATAATTTTGACCTTCCTTCTGCATGGACAAAATAATTTTTGCCTGCAGAAAAAATAGGAATTTCATTCAGAAATAAGAGGACAAAAAAGACTTCAATATGGGCAGGTCTTTTGGTATCCCATAGCTGTACAAGGTCCTAACAAACTGCTAGAAAAAAGATGCTGTTGAAGAGTATTAATTTTGTCTAGTTTACAAACTACCATAGAAATCATGCTGGTTTGGAAAGCTTTATCCAAAGCAGTTTCTCTGGAATGTTGATCGTGTATTCATGTAAATTTCAGATGAACTGTGTTAGCTGTTGGTTTCAAGAAAAGCCTGAAGTAATACATAGATTCATCACCTAATCAAAAGTCAAAGAGGTTATACAGACAGTGGAATTTATTGTGAAAATTAAGAATGTTACAGAAGAATTTGAAAAATAATGAATTTCAGTAGAGGATAATATGCTAATGACACTAGAATAACACCATGAAGAATTATTAGAGAAACGGCAAAAAAAGATGCGAATGCAAATGTCAGGTCACACACTAACCATAAATACGTAGAAATTCATTACTATAAAGGCTTGTTGTAAAATGAAATTTTAAGCCAGAAAGATGTTAATTCCCAATTACAAAACAATCATAACACCAATTATGAATTATAGGTTACATAGTACTGAAAAGAAATTGTTGATAGTGGGAATAATAAGGTCTGTAGCAATAATGGAATTGATGGATAGTTTTGCATCTTGATTTACAACCTTCAGGAGATTTGGCAAGCAATAAAATTTAAAATAGTATATAAATTTGAAAAATAGTCTGTTTTAAGAGTCTTTTTGATAGGACAGTGAGGACAAGATGAGAAGAACAGAGTGTGAAACTAAATTAAAGGAAAATATCACAGATTATTTGCAAATTAGGTTTGATCTGGCAAGTTCTTTAAAATCCTTTTAGTCCATTAGGTATTTTCTCACTACAGAAAAAACATGCAGCCTAAAATCTAAATGCATACAATAGAAAAATTTACATTAGCTAGCTGTTTGATTCAATTTGATGACAAAAAAATGGTTTCCCTGCTTCAGTACATAACTGGAAAACATTTTAGCAAACATAGAATTATATAACAACTGTATTGTAATGGATTATTAAGAATAAAACTCAGATTCTTTGTTGATTGAGTCAAGGTGTGCTTCTTTTTATGTTGTATGAGTAACAGGTTGAAGATTATAAATCATAGAATAGTATGTATTAAATATATACACTATATATGATATCAGATATATAAGGTAAATAAGATCTAATATATGCAATAAATATATTATATATTTGTATCTGTGTGTATCTCTTTTTATATTATATATCTAGAGAAGAATCAATATTAAATAGTTTATTCAATGGCTGCCTGATCAAGGTTTTATTGCGTGTGCTGCCAGTCCCAGCCACTACTGCAATCTCAGCTTTAAATGTGAACAGGCAAGACAGGCAAAATCTCAATGAAAACAGCAGTATAAAGAGATGATGACTGATATTTGATATGCAGTCCCACCACAAAGTCTATGGTAGATCTTGCTAGCTCAGTAAGGGTCCTATCCATTAACCCACACAGCTTCTCTTGTAACTGATATATAAAATCATATTCCATACCGTAGGTATATAGTTTTGCCTCAAAAGCTAAAATCCACTTAAAAAGCAGTGCTCTAGGTGTTGCATAATATTACACCCCAGTCCTTGTACAGGTGACCTCAGTAAAGCCACAGATCTATACAGTTCAGAATTTTTAGCTTAAACTGCATTTGTTTCACAAACCTGTCATACTTTTGGTCATCAGACTTTGCTCACCAGCAAGGGAGTAATTGCTGTAATTATTAACTTATCATTTATCTTGGAGCAACTTTAACTGCCTTTAAAACTTATTTTGCTACCTACAATAAATAAAATTGTTTGTTACATGCTAGATATAATTCCTTGCTTAATTTAATAAATAAACATAATTTCTGTTCATTTTTTATTCCAGTAGTAGTTCACTTTGGAAAAATGTCATTAGATAGCCTGCATATAGCATGCTGGTGCATACATTTAATGGAAACAGCTTAAGCTTTGTGGATTCCTATAATGACAAAAGAGAATTTAAGATTAATCTGAAAGAATAATTCAGAGTTCATTTATTGTGATTACTAAGAGTTGTGTTAAAAGTTGAAAATACTTCTACTAATTTAAAAAATACTATCTTTTATTTCCTTTCACTTGTTTCAGTGGCTAAGAACAGTTTTTCCCACTGGCCAGGCTGCAGCAGGATCCTGTTGTCGTTTCTTGTGATTGAGAAATTTTGACATAGCCTTTCCATCTTTTTGATCTACTTGGTTCAGAATAGCAGAACTACATAGAGTGTTCTGTTCACGAATTAAAGACAAATCAGCTGAAGGACTACCTAATACACAATCTACTTTTTCTCCTTTGAACTTGTTGGATAGCAATTCTCACTTTGAAGTCTGGTAGTATTTGAGACAAAATAATGGTGCCTCCATGATAAGAAGAATGTTCAGAGCACACCTGGAGTAAAAGGATGCTTAATTATCATTTAATCAATATTTCCACAAACCTGAGTTCTGCTCCGTTGATAGTTTTGGGGCTCATTACCTAACTGTCTCTCCAGTCTCACTTTCTTCTAAAAAAAAAAATCTTGATTTTTTTATTTGTGAAGATCTAAAAGAGCTATAAAGCTTCACTAAGGCTGAAATGCTGAAGTTCCAAATTCTGAAGTAGTCCATCTAGCTCATTCAGGGATAATCCAGGTTAAAACAGCCAATCATAGCCATTTAATAATGGACAAACAGAAAAGGGAGGAACTCTTACTATTGTAAAAGCTACACAGTATGTTGCAAAGAATGTGATTGGTGAGTGCAATGCAAAATTGAGTACTGTTTCTAACAGTGTTAGTTTGCTGATAAGAACTTAGTTTGCAGTAATTGGGGAAAAGCTGCAGCAAGGAATTCAGGAGTATGAGGTGGCAAAATTCCCGAGTGCTGGCTGATCTTATTCTTTCCAGTAAGATCTGCAGAGGGAAGTGAGAAGGCCTAAGGCATACTTACTAGTACAGTAGTGGAACTCTAGTTTTTCATGCCCCTCTTCCCTTAACTAGGTGTATCACATGTTCTTTTTCTGGCTGTAAATTCTGTGTTTCTGAAATGAATTGAACTGTCTATGCTGTCTGGGATTCCTGGAGGTTTAGCAGCTTGCCTGTGCTAGTACCACCAGTTATGAAGAATATGTCCTGAGGGGCTTCAGGGTATGCAGTATATCTAACACCATATGTAAATCCTGAGTGGAAACATGGACATCCTATTCCTAATAGATTAATCCAACATGTGGGAAACATTGTACGGAATCTGTAATCTTGGATCATATTAACTGCAGCTCCACTTACTCATTTAGGTTCTACGAGGTGTTTGGATCAATGTCCCCTAATCTGTTCATAGACTGTGCATGTCTTGGGTCAGGTAAGCTGCAGCAGAAGCTACAGTCTAACAGAGCACCAGCACACTAGTTTTCTTGTACAGGAACATAAATAAACATCTGCATTGAAACCAATATATGATTAACACTATTATACAAGTTTTACAGCCTCATTAACGGCCAAAGATTTCTAATGCAGACTTTCTAATGGGACTTTAATTTAGTGGCCTATCATTGGTTTGGTAATTAAACAGTAGACTGGAAGAGGTAATGCACACCACTATTCAAACACTTGTCCGAATGTATCTGAAAGATGATGTACTTATATCTGATGTTATTTTCTTGTATTTTATGAATTTGTTTACTTTATAAAGATTCACTGCCAAGGATTGACCAGGAAACACAATTCTGCATGCTTTAATCAAAACAACCTCCCAAATAAACTTTATATTCCTTCTTACACTTCCATTACCTTTGTATCCCATACTGAGAAGAGGTCAATCAAAAATAAAGAGAATTCAGAACTTGTGGGAGTTTATACTCTGGAACTCCTGGGAGGCTGTTGCAGAATTCTTGCTTCTCACAATCTTCTCTTCTCTATGCAAAGCCCAGTTTTTCCTGTAAAGGTAATTTTATACACTAAAAGCTCTCAGACTTTCACAGACTTAAGACGAGACAACTACACATAATTCCTAAAGAGCCCAATGCTCCATATCTATGTACCTAAGCCATTTTACCATTCACTTAACTGCAGAACAATTTAGTCATAATCTCAGATTTTGGTGCACATTATGCTGAGACATGTCCACACTAATATGCTTTCTGATAGAGCAAATGCTTACTCTGTCAGAGCACAAATCTTATTTTGTCGCTAGTAAAGTCAAGGGAGAGAGACTTGGGTCTGTAGTAGGACTGCTTTGTCAGGGAGATTTGGAGATTTATTAGCATATTTCATTAAATATATGGAGGGACCCCGGCATTCAAGGCTGGAAAATTAGGATGCAAGAGAGAAGCAATATGTACAGGCAAAACAGGAGAAACAGGCATTATCATGGATGTATAATAGTATGACACAGACTCATACATACGAAAACTACAGACCTGTGCTATTTCTAAGCATGCATTTGTTCTAGAATCATGACTTTATCCATTTGTCTAATGTGATTGGATGTTTCCTAATGGCACTTTCAGCTTGATGCTGACATGCAACACTGTGGTGCGATCAGTGAAAGAGGGCTCATGTTGCACCAGATGGGACAAGCACTTTGCTTGGATTATAACTGGTAACTCTGTTAATGTGAAAGAAATAATTACACTTCACTTTCACTTCTGGTCCATCATCTGTCACTCTAAATCCAGTGTCAGAGGAAAATACAGATTTCCTTGGCTCAACTTTTGATCAGATATTGGAACACAAGATAGAAGTATTAACTGAACAAAGGGTGACAAGTGACCTCAGGTTTTAAGAGAGGGAGAGAGAGAAGGCTGTGAATGTTCCCCACTTACTAAGTGTCTGTTAAGTAGTTACTGAATACTTTAATAAACAACCTTCTAATGCTAGACTAATTCTGATAAATATTTTTAACTGTGTTCTCAAAAGAGTTCCTTTATTCACTGCTACAGTTTCACCTACTACAAATACTTTAATTACACATACCCTAAATTTTTGCATCATTATGTTTGCTTGAAAAATTGACTAAACATAAATTAAGATTGTGAAGGAAATGAGCAAGATTTTTGATAATGAGATCATGCTCCTCATTTGCAATGGCAGATGATGTATAAACTATGAATGGAGAAAATACTGAACTACAATGCCACTACAAAAAACTGCCAGGTTGTACAGCTGTTAAATCAGGAACACATGTATGTCTCCAGATTGACAGAAGGAATTAAAAAAAAAATAATTACAGAATACCAGTGAATATGAAGAAAAATTACAAAAGTATCCGTTAATAAGAGTAAAAATATGCAAGTCATGAGGTTATCTTATGTTAAATCCCAGCACCAGTTTCTTAGAGGTGCAGTGGTAATGAATACTTTAGATTCAGCACTATGTTAATACATTTCAGTGACCCTTCTTAATATGGAGAAGATAAAATAGCAAATTGCTACATTGCCAAAAGCAATGGTGGTTTGCTCTCCCTAACTTCATAACGTATAAGCTCCCATGTAGTCTCCTGACCAAATCAACCTAGTTCATTCTCCTTCCACCAGGAAAGAGCAATGGCAATGTTTTGGAAAGCTGTGTAGCCTGCACATAACATTTCCAGGGATGAGGTTGCACAACTTTGGTCCTGTACTTAACTCCCCCTAATATGTTAAAGTTTTATTTGTACACCCACTCTAACATCACCCAGTGCACTTTAAGCCTTTTGCCTTTTGTTGCACACCCAGCAGTCATAGGGAGCAGGTGATTCTTCCTGGTTTTGAGGCAGCTCACCTTATGAGCTGAGGACTGTAGTCACACCTCCCCTCAGTCTTCTCTGGTATAAGAGTAAACAATAGTGGCTTTTCAGTCTTTTGCCATAAGCTTTGTTATCACAGTATTCAGCCGTCTTCTTTGTTCTCTTCTGTCATGTCTCCATTTGCCCATGCCTCTCAAGCATTGGATATGACAAGGCTAGGAAAGAAAATTTTTAATGTGAAAATATCTACTAATTTAAAAAAAAAAATAGTTATGTCATCTGTTCTGGTGATACAGTTCTACGTCCTGATATTTTTTTTACAAACTATGTTTCTCATCTTTGTCAAATCCAACACTAATTTCTTTCAATCAGGATGGAAAACTGTTCACAGCAAAAGCATAGTTGAGTGTTACAGGGGAAAGGTAAGCACTTTTAAAAAAATCCATGTGAAGTATTACTTTCTTCTGAAAAATATTTTGTTGCATAGTCCATAATTAATTAGCTACTCATTAGAAAAACTAAACTGAAATGAAAATTATGAAGAATCTTTTATTTTTAGTAAGATAGGTATTTCTTTCACAGTATCTATAAACATTCACTTCAATTTACCTGAAGATTATTAGTGGATTATTAGTGCAGGACAGAGATCAAAACACTGAAAAGTCCAAGATAAATGAGCACCAAAAAAAGATGTCACCTTTAACCAAAGCTTAATGCTAAGCTTGCAGAAGTGATCAAGAAAAGAGTGACCGTTAAGAATACATTCTTGGATGAAAAAATTGAGCATTTTTGCATTTCCAGACAAGCTGAAAACATACTGGCTGTTCTTACAGATTAGAAACTTAAGATCTGCAGGTAAAGAATGTATCCTAAATCATGAAAAAAAGCTTATAATAACTGATTTTTATTACCTCCATGCATCTCTGATTTTGTCTTCTGACTTCAATTAGGTGCAATTCATGTGCATGTTAAATACCTGTATGTAATTACAGCATGTAAAACACCCATCAGTACATGCGTTCAGTAATTTCTCTCTCGTTAAAAACGTTGCTGAGAAAATCATTACTTAGAAATGAGAAGCAAACAAGTGAATTAAGTATGTAGTGTTATGAATAGAAAGGATATTTTATCAAAAATCTCATTGAGCATCAGATTTTTATGAGGGGTCAAGAGGATAATGTCATGTAAAATTTTTTACAGTTGAATAAAATTTGAATTTTCTAACAAATGGAATTTTCCCAAATCCATGATAGGAGCTGCCACAGATATAGCTGAATGCACTAATGTCTTCCACTACATTATTTGGGATAATCTCTAATTAACAGTCTGGTTTACAAAGACTCTGATAAGTGGTGAGGAAAAGCAGTTGTTGCCTTTGTCCTATCATGACGAAATGAACAAACAAACAAACCCCCTAATCAATTTAACAGTTAGATTCTATGCTTTCAGATGTTTTCTTAAACATGAAAAAGAATGTGGGAGTTGGTTTTTTTCTTTATTTAATTGTGTCAGGAATGAGGGGATGGGGGCCTTACATGTCTGTTAGAATAGCTAGTCACTCTATAGTGGAAGATAGATAATTTCATGAGCTAGATCCTGAATAACTTTGAAAACTATGTCATTTGATATAAAGAGCAAAGATAACATGGCAATCCCTTGCCAGTCATAATGTGCAATTTTTATGAAGAAGAAGGATTTAAGCTTGAGGCTGAAGCCTGTAGTTGTTTCCTTTATCATGTTAGCTGGAACTGTAAAACAACAACTGAGAGTTGCCAAGGCCATAGCCTTAGGCAGCAGAGAAATTCTAGGGGAGATATAACCAAGTGGTTATGTTTTACATGGCTTGGACATGAGCCAGACAGTAAACAATTACTGACTATTACTGAATGTTGAAGTGATACAGACTGCACTAATGTAATCGAAGTGTGGTGGACTGTGCCACTGATATTCAAAGTAAGTTATTCAAATAAAAAGTTGATTACTTTTAATAAAATGTATGGCTACAGTTAAGAAGTCAGTCTGATATTCCTTTAAAGTCATTTTACTATGAACACTGAAGTTAAATGGCCATAATGTGCTATTACTTTATTTACTGTAAGAAAACTCTGTCCTTTTAAGTTAATTATTCTTATGTTCCTCATATTTATCTTTAAATATAGGGAATGTATCTGCAGTTCATTTATTACAAACCTGCGTCACCTTTCAGTGTTCATTATAGTCTGCAAATGCTTTCTCATATTTCTAATTTGCTCTACCTAGTAGAAAGCTGAACAAGTCAAATTGTGTAAATGTGAAATTTCTTAGTCAGAATCTGGCAAAGCAATGGTCAGATTAGTATTCTTCTTTCCTGTTCTGCTCTGGAGGTTCCTATTTGAATGTCAACACCAAACCTTTAATGACTACATTATTTTCCAAGCACCCAACAAGATAAGATCAATGCTATACCTTGCAAAAAAGCAAGAAAGACTTTTCTCATTTGTTTTACGGTTGGATATTAATTAATATCGTCTTAGCAATGTCATCTTTATGCTTGTGTCCAATGTAGGGTAACTTGAGGCTCAGTGTTTATGTGTTTAATCTCTGGGTAGAAAAAAGATAGTAATTTACATCCTCAGCAGTTCTTCCACACAGTGCCATTTTTTATTAACTTTTCCATAAAAATCTTCATTAGTCCATGTTTCAGATGGCTCACTTATGTATCCTTCTTTTTCTTATTACTTCTGAAACTAAAATTTTTTTCTCATTGTCATCATCATATAATTCATTGTCTTGCAAGAATAGGACCATTATCTTTGAGTCATGGCCTTTACTGGTACTTTATAGATCACACACAGAATCACACAAAGAATTGTATAGGTTGGAAAAGATATTTAAGATCATCAGGTCCAACCAGAAACCTATCAGTCCCAAGGCCACCACTAAACCATGTCACCAAGGACCACATCTATATGTCTTTTAAATATCTCCAGGGATGGTGATTCAACCACTTCCCTGGGCAGCCTGCTCCAGTGCTTGATAACCCTTTCACTGGAAAAATTTTTCCTAATATCCAATCTAAACGTCCCCCAGCACATGTTGAGGCTGTTTCCTCTCGTCCTATCACTTGTTACTCGGGAGAAGAGACCAACATCAACCTCACTGCAACCTCTTTCCAACATCAACCTCACTGCAACCTCTTTCCAGGTAGCTGTAGAGAGCGATAAGGTCTCCCCTCAGCCTCCTCTTCTCCAGGATAAACAACCCCAATTCCCTCAGCTGCTCCTCATTAGACTTGCTCTCCAGACCCTTCACCAGCTTCATTGCCCTTCTCTGGACACGCTCCAGCACCTCAATGTCTTCCTTGTCATGAGGGGCCCAAAACTGAACACAGTATTTGAGGTGCAGCCTCACCAGTGCCAAGTACAGGGGCACAATTTCTTCCCTAGTTCTCCTGGCCACACTATTTGCCATGAAAGCCAGGAAGCTGTTGGCCTTCTTGGACACCTGGGCACTCTGCTGGCTCATATTCAGCTGCCTATTGACCAATACCCTGAGGTCCTTTTCTGCCAGGCAACTCTCCAGATGCTCTTTCCCAAGCCTGTTGCGTTTTGTGGGGTTGTTGTGAGACGGGTGCGGGATCTAACACTTAGCCTTCACAGAATCACAGAATCACAGGTTGGAAGGGACCTCAGGGATCACCTAGTCCAACCTTTCCAGGAAGAGGACAGTCTAGACAAGATGGCCCAATACAGTTGACCTCGGCCCATTGATCCAGCCTGCGCAGGTCCCTCTGTAGAGCCTTCCTATCCTCAAGCAGATCAACGCTCCTGCGTAGTATGGTGTCATCTGTCAATTTACTGAGGATGCACTTGATCACCTCATTCAGATCATTGCTAAAGATATTAAACAGAACTGGCCCCAACACTGAGCCCTGGGGAACACCATCTGTGACTGGCTGCCCACTGCATTTAACTCCGTTCACCACAACTCTCTGGGCTCAGCCATCCAGTTTTTCACCTAGCAAAGAGTACACCCGTCTAAGCCACAAGCCACCAGCTTCTCCAGGAGAATGCTGTGGGAAAGTGTGTCAAAGGCTTTACTGAAGTCTAGGTAGACAATATTCACAGCCCTTTCCTCACCCACTAAGTGGATCACCTTGTCATAGAAGGAGATCGGGTCAGCCAAGCAGGACTTTTTTTCATAAACTTATGCTGACTGGGCCTGATCACCTTGTCCTGCACATGCCGTGAGTTGGCTCTCAGGGTGAGCTGCTCCATAACCTTCCTTGGCACCAAGGTCAGGCTGACTGGACTGTAATTCCCCAGATCCTCTTTCTGGCCCTTCTTGTAGATAGGCATCACATTAACTAACCTCTAGCCAACTGGGACCTCCCCAGTTAGACACAACTGCTGATAAATGATGGAAAGAGGCTTGGTGAGCACTTCTGCCAGTTCCCTCAGTACCCTTCACTGGATCCCATCTGGCCCCATAGGCTTGTGTGCGTCTAGGTGGTGTAGCAGGTCACTAACCATTTGCCCTTGGAACAGAGGGGCTTCATTCTGCCTCCCATCCCTGTCTTCCAGCTCAGGAGCCTGGGGACTCCAAGAACAACTTATTATTAAAGACTGAGGTAAAGAAGGCATTAAGTACCTCAGCCTTTTTCTCATCCTTTGTCACTATGTTTTCTCCAGCATCCGATAAAGGCTGGAGATTCTCCTTAGCCCTCCTTTTGCTGTTAATGTATTTATAGAAACATTTTTTATTGTCCTTTATGGCAGTAGCCAGAATAAGTTGTGGTTGGGCTTTGGCCCTTCTGATTTTCTCCCTGCGTAGCCTCGCAACACCCTTGTAGTCCTCCTGAGTTGCCTGCCCCTTCTTCCGAAAGTGGTAAACTCTCCTTTTTTTTCCTGAGTTCCAGCCAAAGTGTTCTGTTTAGCCAGGCTGGTCTTCTTCCCTGCTGGCTTTTCTTTTGGCACATGGGGACAGACAACTCTTGTGCCTTTAAGACTTTCTTCTTGAAGTATGTCCAGCCTTCCTGAACTCCTCTGCCCTTCAGGACTGCCTCCCAAGGGACTCCGACAACAAGGCCCCTAAACAGGTTGAAGTCTGTCCTCCAGAAGCCCAAGGTGGCAGTGCTGCTGACCTCTCTCTTTACTTCTCTGAGAATCAAATCTATCATTTTGTGATCTCTATGCCCAAGATAGCCTCCAACCATCACATCACCCACAAGTTCTTCCTTGTTTGTGAACAAGAGGTCCAGTGGTGTGCCTTTCCTAGTTGGCTCATTCCCCAGCTGTGTTGGGAGGTTATCTTCCACACACTCCAGAAACCTCCTAGACTGTTTCCTCTCTGCTGTATTGTATTTTCAGCAGACATCTGGTAGATAGAAGTCCCCCCAGAGGGCAAGGGTTAATGATCATGAAGCTTCTCACAACCGCTTGTGGAATAATTCATCTGCCCCTTCATCCTTGTTGGGTGGTCTGTAACAGAGTCCCACCATGATATCTGCCATGTTGGCCTTTCCCTTGATTCTTACCCATAAACACTGAACCCTATCATCACAATCAATTAGCTCTAGACAATCCTAACATTCCCTAACATACAGTGCTACCAGACTGCCTCTCCTGCTTTGCCTTCCCTTCTGAAGAGTTTATAGCCATCCATTGAAGCACTCCAGTTGTGTGTCATCCCAACATGTTTCTGTGATGCCAAATATATAACAGTTTTCCTGCTGTAAAATGGCTTTCAGCTCCTCCTGTTTATTGCCCATGTTGTGTAGGGGTACTTCAGCTGGGCAGTCATCCATGCCACTTTCTTAAAGGAACACCCCTTAATTCCTTTGAGGTGTTTCACTGGTATTCTTCTCTTGGCTCCAGTTACATAAGTAGCCCCTGGTTTATCTCTGTACAGTTTCAGCTGTGCTCCAGGGAACCCAGCGCATCTCAGAGACACAGGCTGAGTGTCCTCGCTAGCACCCTGTCCCTCTAATCTTGGCATGTCATAGAATCATAGAATCATAGAATCGTTAAGGTTGGAAAAGACCCTTAAGATCATCGAGTCCAACCGCTAACCTATCACTGTCAAGTCCACCACTAAACCATATCCTCAAGCTCTATGTCTACCCTTCTTTTAAACACCTCCATGGGAGGTGTTTAAACACCAGGGATGGAGGCTCCACCGCTTCCCTGGGCAGCCTGTTCCAGTGCTTGGCAACCCTTTCAGTGAAGAAGTTTTTCCTAATATACAACCTAAACTTCCCCTGGCGCAGCCTGAGGCCATTTCCTCCAGTCCTATTGCTTGTTACTAGGGGGAAGAGTCCAACCCCGCCTCGTTACAACCTCTTTTCAGGTAGTTGTAGAGAGTGATAAGGTCTCCCCTCAGCCTCCCCTTCTCCAGGCTAAACAACCCCAGCTCCCTCAACCTCTCCTGATATGACTTGCCCTCTAGACCCTTCACCAGCTTCATTGCCTTTCTCTGGACACGCTCCAGCACCTCAATGCCCTTCTTGTACTGAGGGGCCCAACAATGAACACAGTATTTGAGGTGCAGCCTTACCAGTGCCAAGTACAGGGGCATGATCACCTCCCTGCTCCTGCTGGCCACACTATTGCTGATCCAAGCCAGGATGCTGTTGGCCTTCTTGGACGCCTGGGCACACTGCTGGCTCATGTTCAGCCGGCTGTCAACCAACACGCCCAGGTCCCTTTCTTCCTTGCAGCTCTCCAGCCACTCCTCCCCAAGCCTGTAGCGTTGCTTCGGGTTGTTGTGACCCAAGTGCAGGACCCGGTACTTGGCCTTGTTCAATCTCATACCGTTGGCTCCGGCCCAGCGATCCAGCCTGTCCAGGTCCCTCTGTAGGGCCTTCCTGCCCTCCAGCAGATCAACACTTCCACCCAGCTTCGTGTCATCTGCAAACTTACTGAGGGTGCACTCAATCTCCTTGTCCAGATCACTGATGAAGATATTGAACAAGACTGGCCCCAACACTGAGCCCTAGGGAACACCACTTGTGACCGACCACCAACCGGATTTGACTCCATTCACCACCACGCTCTGGGCTCGGCCGTTCAGCCAGTTTTTAACATAGCATAAGCCGTGAGCAGCCATCTTCTCCAGGAGAATGCTGTGGGAGACAGTGTCAAAGGCCTTACTAAAATCCAGGTAGACAATGTCCACAGCCTTTGCCTCATCCACTAAGCTGGTCACCTTATCATAGAAGGAGACCAGGTTAGTGAGGCAGGAACTCCCTTTCATAAACCCGTCCTGGCAGAGCCCGATCCCCTGGGCGTCCCGCATCTGCTGCTTAATGGCATTCAGGATGATCTACTCTATAACCTTTCCTGGCACCGAGGTCAGGCTGACAGGCCTGTAGTTCCCCAGATCCTCCTTCTGACCCTTTTTGTAGAGGGGCGTCACATTTGCTAGCTTCTAGTCATCTGGGACCTCGCTGGTTGACCAGGACTGCTGTCCTGGGCAAGCCTGCTATTAACCCCCTCCCCCTTCAAGTCCAGTTTAAAACTCTGTCAATGAGCCCTGCAATCTCATAAGTGTAGACCCTCTTTCCCCTTTGAGAAAAGTGAATCCTATCAGACACCAGAAAACCTGGTGCTGTGTAGACCATCCCATTATCAAAAAGCATAAAATTGTGGTGATTACCCCAGCCATAGAGCCATGTGTTAATAGCCTGGGTGGATCTGTTCTTTCCAGTGTTGATACCAACAACTGGAAGGAGAGAGGAGAAAATAACCTGTGCTCCAGCATCCTTTACTACATGTCCCAAGGCCCTGATATCTCTTTTGATTGCCCTTGGACTATGTGTTGCAGCTTCATCACCTCCCACATGGAAGAGCAGTAGTAGGTAATAGTTCAAGTGCTGTACCAGGCTAGGAACTTTCCTAGCAGTGTCCTTAATCTGGACCCCTGGGAAACAGAAGGCTTTCCTAAGAGGAGGGTCTGTCGAGCATATTTGACCCTCTGTTCCCCTCAGAAGGGAGTTGCCTAAAACTATAACCTGTCTTTTCTTCCTCATCTAGGATGTTTTGATCAGGGGTTAGGCCTTTCTGACCCTGGCAACACAACTGGTATAGATGGACTGTTATCCATATCTTCTGTTGACTGGTCTTCCACCTGCAGAGCCTCATACTTGTTATACAGAGGCACCTGAGAAGGTGAGGAGGGCAAGGAGGGTATTCACCTGCCACTCTGAGCATGAACTTACCTCTCTTCACTCTTCCTTTGAGCTATTGCCTTCATCCTGGTGCGAGAGGGATGCAGGAACCCCTTGATCTTGGGGTTTTTTCTGGTGGCTGCTCCTGTTTGTTACAGGGAGGGCAGAGCATAGCACCACAAGTTTATCTCTTTCTCTGCCTCCCTGATGCTCCTTAACATTTCTGCATCCTTCCATAGCTCTGTCACAAGTCTGAGCAAATTGTCCCCCTGGTCACACCTCACACAGCTGTTCTCATGGCTGCTATCCATTACCAGTGAAAGGCTCTGGCACTCCCTGCAGCCTGACACATGGAGAGCTGCATGTTTTTGTGGGATCTCTCTGGGTTGCCACATCCATTTTGGTGAGTGTAGAAGGCATAGCTTTCTGTCAGGTGGATACCATACCTAAATTCCTACTGAAAGATAACTACATTCTGCCTACCAAAATTATTCCCTTTAAATTTTAACTGCATGCAGTAGTTTTTCTTACTGTTAACCTGGGCGTTGTGCTGATGCTGGCTAAACTGTTATTCTATTTCATTTCAAAAGAAGTTTACCAATATTGTATTAATTGACAAGCTCCTTGTACAGATTTCCGTATAAATTTTTTCAGCAACATGCAGTCAGACATATGTTATAAATACAGATGTTCATCAAAGAGAACATCAGAATGACGGCAGACCAGAAACTCTGGGACATTCAAGATAATGGAGAAAATAACAATATGCATCCACTGGTCTCACTAAATAGGACTGGGAGAAATTTGTACCACATTTTATTCAAAACAATGAATTCCATGTCTAACCGAAAATTGAAAATAACTCTTTACACCTTACAAAGCTCGGTTCATTTAGGAAAAAAAAGGTCAATACAACAGCAAAGAATATTCCTAGGTTTGTCTTTGTCTTGGTCCTTAAGTTTCCTATTTCACCTCTCCTAAAAAGAAGAGAGGCAGAAGTACCATGTTTCTTGCTGCGTAATTGACAACTTGACAAATGAAAAATAAAAGAACCCACTTACCAGCTTTGAGAGATGATTATAGTACATTGCTCTGTCATTTGACAGATGACCTGACCATTGCCATGGGAACCAGCAGGAAGCAAAGTGACACATGATAGAAAGCTGCTACAGAATGGTAAAGGCTAATAACATGAAATAAATGAAGGGGTTAAAAGGTTAGGAAAATTCTGGTAGTTCCCATGTGTAGTCAGACTATGAAAATATGTTTCAGTCTTCAACAAGCTGTGGTAGAGAAAGCATGGAAATTAAAGGATGAAAAAAAATATTTGGAGCTCTCCACCCTTAAAACTTCCAGGTTTATCCCTCGTGCATTTGCTTAGCATTTAGCAGTAGAATGGAGACTTAAGAATTGACATGAAATGCTTTAAAAATGCAATAGAAAAAGTAGAGTAAAATCAATAGTGGTGTGAGGAATGACTTGAGCAGCTTGTGTTTTCACAGTGGTAATCAAAAAGTAATTTTATTTCCAATAATTTGTATTGATTGTTTGTGAAAATGTAATGCATTATACTATACAACTCGTTGTCTGGTTATAAATATATGTACTATTTTGTTGGTTTTTTTCTTTTCTTATCGAGTTTCATTTTCTCCAAGACAATTTTTAGTTTGTGTCTGTAATACATAGGAGCAAAGTAGCAGGCTATGAATATTATTTGAGCTAACAGTTGCAGCTTGTATCTGCTCTTCAACTCATGTCTGGAAGAGAACAAAGGGGCCTGTGGCGTAACAGAGCCCTTGAACTAACACCGTTTACAGGTGATTCACCCAGCAGTTGTCAAGTGTTTTCTTCTTTCAGCTGCCCATCTATTGCTCAAAGAGTTGGTTCACACAGACCTGTAATTGCTTTTGAGTGCAAAAACATCCATTATGATATGATATCAGAAAAATGCAGGGCATAAATAAATTCTATTAAACACATAAAAAACATTGTAAAGACACTGCAAAAAGAGCAGACTTCTTTTTATCAACCCCTTCATTTTAAGTCAGTTCCTGAGTCTTAAGAACACAAAAGATGTAGCAGACACTAAGAGGGAAAGTAGGTAGGTGTTAACTGTTTAAGTATGTCATACAAGAACATGAAAGTTGCAGGCAGAACTTGCACTTTACTTTTTAAAAAATTTACTGGAAGTAAATTGTAATACTATAAATTACTCTGTCACTCTGACCTCGGTGCCAGGGAAGGCTATGAAGCCACATATCTTGAGTGCCATCACAGGGCACATACAGGATAACCAAGTGATCAGGGCCAATATTCTATTCACTGAGTAGTTTTCCTGCAAAGGATAACAAGTTACAAAATGTAAGTTTTAGCCATGTTACCAGGCTGTCTTTCTAAGGTAGTAACTTTAAACTCAGTCTAGTGAAATACATGGCCTGCTGGCTGGGTATATTCTGCATGTTAAAGGTGCAACAGAGCTTACAGATGGGGCTTCAGTGCTATTTTACACAGAGAGTGAAAAAGAGCACTGCAGTGCTCTGCCCATAATTAGCAGAACTTGGAGTGTCTCTTTGGTGAAAAATTTGATTTTTCTAGATTTGTTTTTATTCCTTATGAGTGCAAATTGAAATAACTATTTTTTCACAGAACAAAAATTTTTAAAATATTTTACTTGGTCATGTCTAAACAAATTTATTTTTGGTTTAGTGAGGTGTTTCCCTCTGTTATGCTTCTGTGCATTATTGGAATGTAGTTTGTATACAGAATCTGTAATTTCTGTTAGGCTACATTCAGTTATACCCTTATACCTGAAATACATTTGCCAGGAGACAACGTAGTAATGAGAATCTTATATTGTGCTGCAGAGTCATTCTTCCCACAAAAATGTCTCTGTAGAAAGCCTTGATTGCAAAGGAGAGCATGACTCTGAAGTTGTTGCACCACAAACCTCATTAGGCTCATTAGCAGTTCAGGAGATAGTTTTAGGTCAAAGCAATATCTAATCGAAGATTTCAGATTTATTCAGAAAACTAAAACACTTTGATTCAATTTGTACACACAAAAATTGAAATATTTTGGTATGATTCTCCTGGCAGAATGGGAGAAGGAAAGAAGACTTTTGTACATGTAGATATTTCATTATCATATCTTCATATTTTGAGACTCAAAATTGGTATTTTCTGGTTTGTGCCTCTTATTCAGAAAAAAAGATTGTGGACTCTGGCACTGTAAACTAAAGGTCAAATGTCCAATTCATGTTGATATGTACATATTCAGCCTATATATTTATTGTTACTTAACAATTCTGAATATGGTTTATGAAATAGAAATGAATTCTTGCCATTCCATTTTACTATATTGGATTTCCTATTTTAAGAAAAGCAAAAAAACCCCCAACCCAATATAAACATGACTTTTTCATTAACTCTGCTGCTGCCATCCTCAGCATTTCTGTAGTACTCAGCTAGTTAATACAGTGTAATTATATTTTTATTTTTAATTAAAGTAACCATAGATTATGTCTTTGGTTTATAGCTCATATATAGGTATGTTGTATGCATAAACCATTTACACATAATACTTATAGATGATTATTTGTAAGTAATCAGAAATATTCACAAATTTGTTGGACTGACAGGAAAAAGAGAGAAGGAAGGAATCTGATATACCTTGCTTCTGGTTAGATGGAAAACTATACTAAAATAACAGTCCTGTTGCTGCTATTCCCTTCCAGCAAGTTTCAGAATTTTGTTCCTCTTGGAATCAGGAGATTCAGATGAAAGATGAAAATAGAAATTATTCTTTATGTCCACTAACATTCTGAGTTATCTGAGTTTAAGCTAATCCCAGCTTTGTTTTTTGGCAGTGGTTGATTCATGTTTCATCTGTTCTGTTTCGTGTCTATAGTGAAAGAAAAGCAACAACTTTTCAATTCACAGTCTAGTGCTGGAGAGAAGATGGGTACCTCAAGTGTTACTCACCTTCACCACTCAGACAGTGTTGTATTTATCCATCAAGCCTTGTCACTTTTCCAGGTATGCTTAACATGTGCAAGATTTAAAGGGTTTTCAGAATATGCTTGCATATATTTTAGAAGATTCAGATTAATATGGGTATGGTATAGGCTGGTGAAAATGACTTCTACAAAATCTTGTTCCTTGTTGGAGGAACATGTAGTCATTTTTCATTTTTTGTTCCTGTTTTTTTTTTTTTTTACAAAAAGGAACCCCTGTTAAAAACCAATACAAATCAGAAGAGTAGTGTGACTTTGTGCAGTACTAATAAAGCAATTTCAGGAACATAATGGAATTGCTTTGAGAATTAAGTTTTTGAACTATTGAAATTGTGTGAACCAATGCATTCATTCAGTCCTGCAGAATGAGGTCCACCTGTATTTCATTTACACACACAAACATGATATAAAATTTTATATCATTCACAGGTTTCAAAGTCAGAACAGACTATTATAAGCAATTTGTTTGAATTAATGCTTAATATAGGTCATACAATTGTTTTTTATACTTTGTGTATCATGAAAATCTTGTATAATTGGGCTGCAGGATAATTTTTAGAGTTATCATGGTTTGAGACAATTCAGTGAGTTAAAACTCAATCCAGCACAGCCTTACACCTGTTGTTTGAATGGTTAATTGCCATTTCTCTTTTTTTAAGATCCTCATTGCATTATATAATACAAACTATCTTTGAAGCTACCTTTGATATACATAGAGAAATTAAAATGTGTTTGTGATTACATTTCAGAGTCACAAAATAATTCACAAGTATGTAAATGATCTTTTTCATACCCAGAGAAAAATACTCTGAACTATTTCAGAACAAAACACTTCTATTGGCATAAATGACAACTGAAACTACACAATAAAATATTGTAAATTCCAAGGTAAGTGTTTAAAAAATATTAGGTCTGTTACTCCTCACTGCTTAGATAGCTTTATTTACTGCTAGCTCAGTTAGTCATGAGCAGCACCTGACTTAGCATGGCATCCTGCACATTGCTACAGAGTGATTTGCGGAGTAAAGTTCAGAACACAGAACTGCACGTACAGGAATATCAGCATCTATGCCCAATCTTTGCTTCTGCTCAGCAGATAAAGCTGCTGTAAATGCACCTAAAATTCCATTTAGTCCATGCAGTTTTTTTCAGGCTAGATAACAATATTTCCTCTGTTAAAAAGTTATGTATCCACACGGTAATCTACTGCTATCAGACATAAACTGTTTGGTTTGACACAATTTAGGTACCTTGAGTTTTTTCTTGGAATAAAAATTTCTGGGCAGTATGGGTTTTTTACTTCGGTTTTTGTTGTTGCTGGTTTGTTGGTTTTGCTGTTTTTGTTTTTCTGGGTTACTTAGGGACTAAACAGTATTTGAGGACTCAAAAACCATATATAAAATATATCCAGGTATTATAAAGAGCAACTGGAATTCAAGTGACATCTAAACTTACTGAAATTCATGATATTTGACCTTAATGATTTCTCCTTGCAAATATATCCTTCCTTGACAAGTCAAGCTCTCCCACAAGCAGTGGAACCTGCAGGAGACTCCTCCAGAGGTTAATTCAGAACCCCTACCACTGTTCCTTCAAAAGTAGTTTCTGCTGACCAGAGAATAAGCCTAGCCTTCTGATGCCACAGTTGCCTCAGTTACTCTGTTCCCAGATCACTTTAGAAACTAGAATGTATGTTCCTACGAGAATTAAGAACTTACCTTAATAAATTAGTATGTGGATCCAGTTCCAAAACTATGCACGATATAAACTCTTCAGTGGAAATTATTCCAAAACTATGAAACAAAAGTATCCTAAACTTGCTTTGTTTTGAATCAGCAAACATTGTTCTGATATTACTTAGCTTCAAATATATATAAAACAGTCTATTACAGTAGTGATATTTCTGCTGTTTTTCTGGAAAATTTTGCTGGCTCCCTCATCCTCCTGCTGAAATGCCACACACATAAAGACAAAATAAAAATAAAACCAAACAAGATACACAGACAGTGAAATTTTCTGCTTGGGTCTTGTTTGCCTAATTCTTAATTTTTGTTGCTGCTATTTTGAACTTGTGCCTGTCAGAGCTCCTTACTATAATGAAAGAGGTTTATTACTGTTATTCTACTGATGAGAAGATTGGATCATGGAAATGGAATTGATTTGGTTAGTATCTCCCAGTGACAAAACCTAGGAGGAACTTTTTCCCTGATTGGTGGAAGTTTGGCATCTTGTCATCTTGACTCTTATCATATCAGCAACAATATTCTTAGTGGTCCATGTTGTGTGAATTAAGCTATTATAAATTCTAGGGCAGAAATAGGTATCCCTGTGTTGGGTTTTACCCTTTGCTAGCTCACAATAAGACTGCAAGATGATATTCCAAAAGATACAATATCAGATTGCTCGCTCAAGAACTTTAGGCATGCTCAAATACAGTGTTTCAGAAAGATCGATGTTTTCACTGCTCAAGCAGAATGTATGTAAAGAATGTGTTTTGCCTGACATTCACATATTCAGAGTTCATCTTATTTTCATGACATTTGGAGCTGCCTGTTCAAATAAAAATTGTCACAGGTATCTAAAGTAACAGGTTTAGGAGTGACTAAAACATCCGTGAAGTTAGACTTCAAAGTCTAATCTGTATTTTTAGCACTCCTTTTTTAAATTAAACATGAATACTGCTGAAGACTAAGGTGATCGAAAACAAAACAGATTTAACTTTTTGTTACTTCTGAACATTCATTAAAATATACACATCTTGTGATTTCAGATGGACTACGTGTAATGGTTGACTCAAATACTTCTTTGGAATTTTCTTGCTTATGTTTAAATCTTTGGTCCTATTGCAAAAAGGGTCTCTATTGATAAGCCTCCAAACAGCACCTGAGTTGAATAAGTTAGTTAAAGAGAAGTGTGTGTCCAATCCATGAGTAATAGAAGTCTTCAGATTTGAAATTGTTCAATGATATTTCACTTACCTCTTTGGAAACAATGTTATTGGCAACTTTCAATGGTTTGTAAGTAGTCGGTTACAGTTCATTACTCTTCTTTCCCCTCATGACTTTGTACACAGTCTTCCCAGAAATGAAATAAGCATATTGATTCCTTCTCTCTTACATTTAGGGAACAAGGTTAGAGTAACTCTTTGGTGCATATATTACACTGAAAATTGTATTTATATCTGAGTTACACCTAATAAAAGATGTGAAGCCCAGCAAACATGACACAACATAAAGAATATCAATGATGTCTAAGATCAGTGCCTCCATCACTCTTTGAGGTATTTGGTTTTATTTTTCAGTAGACCTTGATTTATTCTCTTTTATTAATATTTCTGGAGAAAAAAAATAATTTTAATTTGTAAAACCAAGATTCAGCATAAAGCAAGACATACAATAATCATCCTTTACTTTCTTTATCACCAGAATTCTTTGCTATTTTTGTATATTTGTATCATGTGTATTACTAATACTAGTTTTTACATACTGACGAATCCTGTCTTACATGGAATTTTTAATTTTATATACCTTAAAGATTTAGATTTTTTATGTCATTGTAATGTTTAATGTCACAATAGCATTGAAAATAGTAATGAAGTTGCTGTAAGAAACAGAGATAAAACCAAGATCACAAAAAGTAATGTGTCCACAGAAATAGAAAAAGTACTGTAGCTGTTCTCAAATCATTTTAGTTTCATATATTTGGTAACAACCAACATGCTGAGTATTGAAACAATTATCCTTCTATTTATAATACTGAAATATTCTTCACTTTTTTACAAAGGGTCAAAAGGACAAAATTTTGAAAAGTTCCTGCTCTTTCAAGTTTACAAGTTAAAAACAATGCACCTATAACCTACCAATTATAGCTCATATAGCTCTGAAAATCTTAAATCCTACTTTTCATTCCCATTAATTCGACTTATACTGTTTATGCAGTATAAACAATGTCTGTATTCAATACAAGAGAAAATTAAAGAAAAGTAAGGCACCAGCACTAGGATGAAATGATAAATCATAGAATAGAGAAAATTTTGGGTTGAAAGTTACCTTTAAAGATCATCTCACCCAGCCATCCTTCCATGGGCAGAGACATCTTCCACTAGATCAGGCTGCTAAAGCCCTATACAACCAGACCTCAAACACTTCCATGGATGAGGCATCCACAACTACTCTGGGCAACCTGTTACAGTTCAGTAATTTCTTATACCTAATCTAAATCTACCCTCTTTTAGTTTAAAACCATTACTCCTATGACTACAGGTTCTGTTAAAATGTCTCCCTCCATCTTTCTTCAAAGCCTCCTTTAAGTTTTGAAAGGCTGCAATAAGGTCTCAATGCAGCCTTCTCTTCTCCAGGCTGATCAACCCCAAGTCTCTCAGCCTTTCTTCACTGGACATGTGCTCCAGCCCTTGGATCATTTTCGTGGCCTCCCCTGGACCTGCTCCAACAGGTCCACGTCTGTCTTCTGCTGGGGACCCCAGAAGTGGGTGCAGTACTCCAGGTGAGGTCTCACAGGAGTGGAGGAGAGAAGAATCACCTCCCTTGTTGACCTGCTGGCCACACTTCTTGTGATGCAGCCCAGCATATGATCGGTTTTCTGGCTGCAAGCTCACATTGCCAGTTCATATCCAAATTTTCATCCACCATTATCCCCAAGTCCTTCTCTGCAGGGCTGCTCTCAATGCATTCATTGCCCAGTTTGTATGGATAGTGGGGGTTACCCCAACCCAGGTACAGGACCTTGCGTTTGGCCTTGTTGAACCTCATGAGGTTCACATGGGTGCACTCCTCAAGCCTGTCAAGGTCCTTCTGGATGGCATCCCTTCCCTCAAGCATGACAACTGCACTGCTCAACCTGGTGCGCCTACTCTCTCTATGCCATTAATAAAGATAGTATATAGTACCAGTCCCAATATGGACTCCTGAGGGACACCACTTGTTACTGGCTTCCACTTAGACATTAAGCATTGACTTTAACTCTTTGGGTGTGGCCATCCAGCCAAAACCTTACCCATTGAATACTCCATCCATCCAACCCATCTCTCTTCAATTTAGCAATAAGGATGTTGTGTGGGACCATGCCAAAGGCCTTAGAGACAGCAAGGTAGATGACATCAGTTACTCTTCCTTTATCCACCAGCACAGTCCATTGTAGAAAGCCACCACATTGACCAGTCATGATTTGCCCTTTGTGAAGCCATGCTGGCTGTCTTTATTCACTTCCCTCTAATCCATATGCCCTGACATAGCTTCCAGGAGGATCTGTTCCATCTTCGTACTGGGCAGAGTGGTGAGGCTGAATGGCTGGTAGCTCCCAGGGTTCTCCTTTTTACCTTTTCGAAAAAAATGGGTGTGACGTTTCCCTTATTCCAGTCACAGGGGACTTCACCCTGCGGAGAGCAACTTAGAAACTACATCTGCCAGTTCTCTCAGGACCTTGGGGTGCACCTCATTGGGCCTCATGGACTTGTGTGGACATGTTCCAGCATTGTGTGACCAAGACAGACAAGAATGAAAAATTCTTTTTTTAAGTATAGCCTTCATTCATCACTGCTGCAGACAATGGAATGAAACCAGGAGCTGCCTACTCTATATTTCACTCCTATTCACGCAGTAATTAGTAGGGAATGAATGGGTACATAAACCAAGTCAATGGCCTAGCATAGCTGAGCAGCACTGTGGTAATGATGAGGCAAACATCAGAGCAGAATCATGTAAGAAAACAAGGCATCGGGATTATTTTGTGCATTTCTTCTTCAAAGGTCCATAGCATGCAGATATATGGTCCACATTCTTCCCAATCACATGCTCAGATTAAGCACTGTGTTACCTGCATGAAGTCCATAGAGTTTTACTTTATGTAATATTTGATACACTGAAGAAATTTTTAGCATATACATTTCATTTATTTTGTGGATTTTCCCTGGTTTTTTTTTTTTGTATGTATACGTGTAATACATACTTCAATATGTATTACAACATTTAGGGTTTAATTTAATTTACTTTCATCATCAGCCCACAATCTCTGAATTACAAGGTTTTGATTAATTTCTTCAATTTTTTTCATTCTCAAATATTTTTTCCTCTTTCTTCCTCTCTTTTTTTTGGGTTGTTTTTTTTTTTTGTAAGTTTTCTTTTAGACAGAAATCTCAGAAAGTCTACCTTTTTTATACAATTCCCTATGTAGTACAATCTATTAGAAAAAAATATAACCTGGCCTTAATGAAGGAAGTGAGAATTTTTTTATAGATTTCATTAGGATCAAGACTGCACCAACATACCCAAATCTGTACCTGGCTAATCACAGTATTTTATCTATGTTTTTAATTAAGTGGAGTGTTCTTTATAATTATTTTTTTCAGCGTACAATAAAACTTCAGCTGGAAGGAATCCTTAAGTTGTTTACTCTTTCTCTTCAAAGACTTTTCCTAATCATCTTTGTTGGAAGGGATGTTACCCTGCATACTAATAGCAATCAGCTGTCAAATACTTTGGAATTGAAATTGAATTCAAGAAGTTCAAGGCACGGAGACAAAAGGTTCTGAACAGTGGTGCTTCATGCACTTTTTAATATATTGCTGCTGGCAGGTTTTCCATTATGTCTTTCACTTTTTGTTTCTAAATCTTTTCTTACTGTTTTTGTCTTACATGCTTTTCAAGCTATAGCTAAAGTACAACAATGGATATTGTAAAAAAGTTCTAAGATCAGTAATCCTTCTCATTGCATTTCTTCTCCTCTCAGATGCCTACAGAGAAAGAGATTTCTGGATTTTTTCAGCTCAGGCTTGTTTGAGGAAGAATGAAACACGCGTGATCCTGTATCCTATTTTCCTTCTATTCTAAAACAGGGAGAATTATATCATTAGGGAATGAAGAGGGTTAAAAAACTATATTTGAAAGGTTTCCAAAATACATTACTTCAGATTTTTTCCTTTCCTCTTGAAACTTATACCACCATTCATTCAACAGTACATTAAACATTTAAGAAGGTACTGAAGAATATATATTACTAAGGTACAGTCCTAGAATCATTTGATAGGGCTAGAAAAGACTGGGGAGATCATCTTTTCTGTTCTTCTACCCCAGAGCAGAAACAATGACAGTTTTTTTACTCCTGACAGGAGTGATCTAGGCTGCTTTTAAAGACCTCAAGTGCTGGAGGCCCTAGTAACTCTATGCCAGTGCTTCACTCACTGTGGGAAAGTTTTCAATGGCTGAACCACTTTTTGAAAGTGCAGGAAAAAAAAATTAATGTTCTATAGAAGTTACAGTATAGTTCTAAATGAATTCAATTGTTTTTACATCAGAGTAAAGGCTATTAAATACCTTCTTTACAAATAACACCTTACCACTATGAAATGAAAAAAAATTAAACTTTTTTAGAATTCTTGTTTTTATGCACTTTGACCTAGGCTTGTAGAATGTAAGTGGGCTTCTTGACAGTCTCTGAGATCTTTTTGACAAATTATGTCATTGTGTTGGAGATGACTTGAAAATGAATCATGCGCTGGAAATTTGTAGGTTCACATTAATAATTTAAGGTCTATGGTGATATATATCAGAAATCAGTAAACGATTTTTTTTACAATATCTATAAAATCTTAAATTATTAATATCTGCCTAAAAAGGATAATTTCTTCTCCCTTTTTAATGATTAACTTCATTTAATTTTAGGGCAACTTACAAATTTGTAACTCAGTTTCTCTTCCCCCTTTAGTTAATGAACATCTGAATGCAGTTTCCACGTTGTGCAGAGAAAAGCTGGAACAGCATCTCTAACTTGGCAAAATCCAAAGCTGTATTTAAACAGAAATCTCCATATTCCTTTAACAATTGAGCAAAAAGGCTGTTCTTCATGAAAATTAGAGCCACACATCATGCTTTAGAAAAAGCCAACAAAACACAAACCTTGACAAAACAAACTCTAGGAGTCTCTGATTATGTGGGAAGATAAAGAAGACACAATAATGCATTTCCTAGAATGGCAGCTAGTGATATCTTCAAATGACCTTCACTAGAAGAAAGCAAGCACACTGCTCTAATCAATACAATGATAGTCTGTAATGTAAAGATTAAGATCAGAATATTTAAAAATTTAATACTTTGCCTCTCCATGTAGCACTTCGGAAGTCAATATCTTTAGAAACCTGGTCCATTTCTCTGCTTTGAAAGCATTATATATTTAAGGTTTCTAAATAATTAATGCAGTCCATGTGATTAAAAATGTAAAAAGTAAGTCCATCCATTATCTTCTGCAGCTGCTGCCTGGATATTAGGGGGGTTTTGTTGTTGTTGTTGTGGGGTGTGGGTTTTGGTTTGTTTTTGTTTTTTTTTTTTAACTGCTTAGTATGCATTTCCTTCTTTTTCCTTCTTGCTGAATTGAGAGTTCAGTGAAACATTAAAGGAAAGGACTATTAGCCCCACCCAGCTGCTACAATAAAGTCTGCTCTTTCTCAGATAGCAAATGTGCAAATACATGGGTGTTCATGCACACGTGTATCCTTCTTTGACAATTACTTTCAAAAACTTCTGTGAAAAAAGGTTATCTCATTATAGAAATGTTAAGTTGATTTGACCAGAAGTGAGGAAGGATGATGAAAGCACATGACAGTATTATGACATGTTGCATAATTCACCATTATCACCTCTGGAATAATGGAAGAATTGCTATACAAGTAGGGTAATGTCCTACTTAGCTTAATTAGGAAAATGGGAAAAGGGAAATGGGAAAAGGGAAGGGAAGGGAAGGGAAGGGACAGGACAATCATGCTAAGTAAAAAATATGGTTTAGAAAATAGTGAAAGATGCTTATTTTTATGTAATGGATTTGCACATGTAAAAGTTACAATGGTTAAAAAAGGAACATTAAAATGGTATTTATGAAATATTTAATTTTAGTTGCAAAACTGCTAATGAAATTTAAATATCTTATGCATTTGCAGATTGTAAGTGTATACTTGCACTTAACTACTTTTACATAAAAAGTGAGACAAATTTTCCCCTTCTCAATTTCCCCACCAATTCCAAAGCTTTACTGATTAAAAAAATATACTGAGGAAAAAATGTGAAAATTTCCTAAGTCTGCATGACAGCTGTTATTTGACTAACTTAGAGGAGGCATATGGAATTAGGTGACACTTCAGGTTAACGTACAAATCTTAGAGTTGGATGCAAAAATAACCGCTAAAGTTATTTTTTTAAATTAAAGCCATAATTTTTATTTTGGGAAGCATACAAAACATTTCTTATTTTCAACAAGTATGATAGTAGATATGTATTAATTTTAATCAATTATATCGATGCATTACTTCTATACTTCATAGCCCTTATATCACTCTAGTACTCCTTTCAGCAAAAATCACCAAGTGACATTGAAGTCCACTTACTAAGCATATTTCCTACTTTAAAAATATTTCCTTAAAGGAATATGATGGTCCTTACATTCTTTGGAATACTTTTCATCAATCCCTGAAGTTCCTTAAAATGTTATTTAAGGCTCTGCAGCTGTCCAAGGAAAAAAAAGAAAGTCAATATCCACAAAATATTTTAGGTTTCTAAGATTCCTTTCCCACTGCATCCTGGAGTTTTAATGTTTTATAACTCGTTATCCAAGAAAACTGTAGTTTTTCTGTATAGCCTTCCAGCATTTTAACTCACTTGTCAGAAACTGAGCTCAGAGTTTGTTTGAATGGAATTGTTAGCATCAGATGTTATTGGTAAAGGCTTCTTGGCTTTGCAATTCTTTTTTCTCCATCCTCAAGCTTGTACAGGTTATTGGTTTCAGAAGAAGTAAAATGGAGCATTTAGGCATTACTTCACAAGCGTGATTGTTAAAAAAGTTATGGTATGTATTTTATCACCAAATATCCAGAAAGAGGTAAGCATCCTATGGGCTGTAAGGAAATATTCATCCAATTTTTTATTGTCTCAGGTAAAATTATCAATGTTTATTTGAGTAATTTCTGTTGAAACTTTTAAGAATTATTTCAATTTTACCTTGAAAGCTTTTTGTTTTGTTTTTCTCATATACTGTGCTGGGTGCTGGGGAGGTGAATGAACTATCTTTACACAAACTAGCTGTGGAAACTGTGAATTCCTTAGGATCAGTTCACCAAAAAAAAAAAAAAATCACATGCTTTAAATCAACAAATATTGTCAAGGAAATATTTGGTTCAGTAATTCTGGAAGCATAAAAATCTATTGGGCAGAGGGTATTTGTTGTGAATTACTTGCTCCATTCTAATAAATAATACAGTAACCATCCTTGTTCTAGCCATAATTCATTTGTTGTTTTTGTTGTCTTCTCCACATATTCTAAATCATATGATCTAAGAAGTCTGATTTGCTGCCCTTTGGGAGTTGAGTTAAGGCTACAAAGCCACGAATGCTTTGCCAAACAGCTTGAAAATTTCATTCTTCCCATCACTGCACTTGTCACAAATGCCTTTCCCTCTTTGTACTAGCTAAATACGTTTGACTTTATGATTAACTTGTACAGTAATGAGACGAAAATGCTAGTTCTACTGGTAGAGAATATTATAAGAAGACATCTGATCTGTCCTTCAAAATCCTGATCAAATAGAATCTGACTCATTCTGCAGCTATGGCATGTATTTTAAATCAATTAGTCTCTAAAATAAGATCAAAGCTCTGAACTGTCTCAAGGATCTTTTACCCTTAACCTGCCTGGACTTGATGTATGCAGTCACTGAGTTAAGTCAAATGGTATATATTCTTTTAACATTTTCAGCTTTGTCCTCTGGAGAAATATGCTCATTTTTGGTATTGCCTGGTTCACATTTGATAGGGGAGAAAATCAGGAGTTCTGTATTTTTTTCAATTTATCCAAGCCTCTGATGTTAAAATAACAACAGCAGGGAACTACCTTAAAAAATCTGCCTTAGCACTTTGTGTTTTTCCATTAAAACATAATCAGTCACCCTTCTGCTCCACTAAAGCAGCTTTTCTTTTCTGTGCATGGCTGAATGCATAAATAGTTCTGAAGAGTTTGACTTACACCAATCCATGCTTTAGTTTCCCTGTTTATACATTCATACATCTCAGAGCCAAACAGAACTATTGAATCATGCAGTCTATTCCCCTGCTTAACTTTGGTCAGCTACTTTCATCTAGTTATTTTATCCTATGGGGAGCCCAATAACTACTCTGTCTGCATAAAGGTGATAATAATGCATGCCAGAACCCAATATTTGGTGACTCTGGGCAGTATCTAATTTTAGAATCATACTGAATAATCGTTACTTCTCTGTATTCAAAATTAGTAATGTAAAATGTTAATTGCTTTTTATTAGATGCAGGAAAGGCACTTGAAAAAATAATATTATCACACCAATTAAAAACATCTCTGAAATGAGTTTAATTCACGCTCATCCTAGATTTGTGAGATCTGCAGATCTCAATAAACCCACATACAGACTAATTCTGGGTGAATCCTCTTTTGATTAAGAAAGGTTTATCAAGCTCCAAAACAGGTGAGCTCTTTTTGTTAGTAGGTACTGCTGCCATGGGCCAACCACTGCTGTAATGGTACAGGGATAAGGTTAGAATCAGAAAATTGGATGTCTTGTTGAAAAAAAGATGAAAATGCTGACCTAAAAGAGAATATTTCAACAGATCTGAAGTATTTTCTTCCCACACACTGTCCACTACTGATCTTTACTGTTTCTTTTGAACTTTGTCTGATATGGCAGTAGACGGTTTCGTTTCCCATGTAACTGTCTTAATCCAGCCTGAAGTACTATGAGGTGTTGGTCTGTCTGCTGTACCACTACGTTGTAAATATCATAGTGATTTGGAAAAACTTATTTCAGCATTAATTTAAAATATTTGTGCTTTCAGAGGTTATACACTTTCTCTTAACAACTAACTATTCAAGGAACCCAATTTATTTTCACTGTATGTAGGTAAGCTAAGCTGCTCTCTGTGAGAATGTTTTTATGGGGCCCATGCAACATCCAGCTGTACTCCTTCTATTAAGTTCCTCCATATTTTGAGGTGCTAAACAGGCTTTATGGTTATTAGTAAAAACTTAATATTTTTTAATAATTATAAATTAATGTTTTTTCTTGGAAAATGGAGGGTTTTCAAAATATGTGCCTTCCTTTAAAAACTCCTCATCAAAGGTTAATTATGTAGGTTAAGATAGTCTTTAGATTTTGTTCAACTTTTGTTCATGGTTTCTTCATTCTTCCCCATTCACAGAGTTTCAATGGTCCCTGAAGTAGTGATGGTTACTTCTCAGTGGGATGACTATGCTTCTTTTCAGGAGAAGAATATCAACATTTCTGAGATTATTTCCAAATAAGTAGTAATTTTTTTTCTTTTTCCTGATATTTGGTGCTCTTTCACAGAAATTTGTGATATGTTGGAAGTCTGCAAACACAAATGACTAGTTAGAACACACCTTCTACTTCACATTTAACCAAAAGAAATCCAGCCTGTGCCTCTGAAAGGAATTGCACTCTGCTGATAACTAAAGCATAGGACATGGTAACAAGTAGGAGATTCATTTCAAAAGCATATGCCAGAACTGAACTAAAGCAGTAGCACAGATAAGCTCATAGGCTTTTCTCTTTCGAAGACTGTTTATTCTGAATAGATGCAGTTACAACAAACAGGAAACTGCCTCTGCCTTGTGGGAAGAAAAAGAGAGACATTTAGAGAGAGGTTTAAAAACAGGGATGGGAAGAGTGAGCAAGGAAGGACCAGAACAAGGGAAAGGAAGATTCCCCTTCTTATAATTCTGGGTTGGGTTTTTTTTTTTCAACAATAAAAATAAATAAAAATTAGCAATTAATTTTGTCTAAATAAAAAAAACTTTTAGAAATGAAAAGGAAAGAGCTCACTGTTTCAGCTGGTATGCTGGAAGAAATTACTCTGACTAGTCCTTTTCTGAATTGGAACATGATTTTCTGGTGATCCTACTGAACCTCTCATATAAAAATTTTAGGCTGCCAAATAAGTGAAGAGAAATTCTTAAACATTGTTGGCTTAATTTTACAGGAATCCAAGAGGGCACAGTAATACTTGTTTTGTGTGTGAAGAGCAAATAATGGTGATAAAACCTTTCTGAACTGGGTTCCACCATCCAATGCCTATCTAGGGAACAAAAGACAAAACTACTTTCTCCCAGATCATGATAATCAGCAAGACAGTTTTCCTTAGCCTTCTCCTAAGTTAAAATACTTCCCTTTAGTATCTTTAAACAAAGTATTGTCTCTCACTTTCTGCCATTCATTCCACAAGTACTGACCAGAGAGAATAAAGATTTTTGGATCCATTTCAGGTTTCTTTCAGACCTAGTTCAGGGTCAAAATTCAATGTAATGAGAAGTAAAAGCTTATGAGAGATGTTAATCTGTCAAATGCCTCACTTGGTCCCTTGTTCTTCAGTGATTCCTTCCCTGCTCAGTAGTCCTAAGGTCAAGGCATTTAAAAGAAGTTCTGTTTTCAGCATCTTGATTATCAGGACACGTAACACTTATTCATGGAGGCTTAAGAATGTTTTCCTATTGCACTTAATGCTGTTTATTCTGGGGGACCCTTTGTGGTTTTTTTTTAACATAGCATATTCATACCACCACTTCCTCTTCTTTCTAAGCGAAAAACAGGCAATATAATTTCTACTGTTAAAAAATTCCCATGCCATCACTGCCCTGCAAATCTGAAAGTTTATATTAGTTTTCACTGCTGCCTACTATATTATTAAAGAGATGCTGTAAAAATGGTGTTTTTCTGAAATGTTTGATAGAGGGTTTTCAGATACCTATGATTTTAACAAACTATTGCAAGGGGAAAAAAAAAAAAAAGGAATTAGCTCTGCAAAGTTTTGAAAAAGCCCCAGACTCTGTAAATCTGACATACGTAGCACCCAGAGTTCAAGTGTAGAGAAGATGCAGTGTAGGAGACAATTATATTTTGTAATTTTGAGAGTACATACTTTGTTCTTGCTTTCAAGGGCCTCCTCAATAACAAACGGTGACTGGAGATGTAATATCTAGTGTTAGACTGAGAGTGTGTTTTAGCAATACAGTTGGGTTTTTTTCCGTTCATATTTACATCTTGTACAAATTTGGCAAATACCTGTTGGCAGCTTAAAGTGGATTGACAGAGTTCACTCACTGTTTTTTTATCATCACCAGACATATATATTATTCCTGTTCATTTCTTTTAATTTACATCCAAAATTATTCACCTCTGACCTTGCTTATTTTCTGCTCATACAGTTACTGAATAAAATGTGAATTTTGGGGAGCCTGATACTAGTGTAGTAAGTGGAGAGCAAATCATAGAATGACCAAGTGCAAAGGAAGGTGCATCTCAGAATTATTATTTTAACATTTCTATATTGGCCTTTCTCCCCCAGGCAGGGGGAGACAAGGAGAGAAAAAACCCTAAATGAATAAATACTGATTTTTAGAAGAATGTATTAAAATAACTATCCCTCACAGTTCCAGAATCATGTAGGCAAGGTCTATAACTTAGGCTGAACAGCGCTGAGGAGCAAGAGAACAGTAGTGAGGAGATGCAATCTGATATTTGTATGACTAATACATGAAATATTTGGTCATCTGCAGGTCTTTCATGCCCCTTGAAGCAAAGGAATTTGTTGGCTATCTACGTGCAGAGCTTTATAGGTGATGAAGAGTAATCCTAGCAACTCCACACTTTAGCTGTCTTCCTTAGCTGTAGTAGTGAGCAAGTAAGAGATATGCAGTGGCAACAGACACCCTCACAAAATGTAAAGAAAACAGATTTATTTCAAAGAGAAAGGAAAAATAATGAACAAAGAGGAAAGAAGTGCTGTTAATATTAAAGATAACCTATAACTCAAATTTTTTGGAAGTAAATAATACCAAAAACATAATGTCTAATATTTTTCCAGCAGGACATAATTGCTTTATTTTACTTTTTTTTTAAGGACTAATTTTTGTGTAAAACACTATCTCAAGAATACAAAAAAAAAATAGAGTTTCCCTGTCCTGGTTTTGGCTGGGAAACAAAAAAAAAAGGTTAAAAAGTTAATTTTTTTACATAGGAGTTATTATAGGGCTGTGTTTTGGATTTGTGCTGGAAGCAGTGTTGATAATACAGGGAGGGATGTTTTGGCTACTGCTGAGCAGGGCTTACACAGAGTCAAGGCCTTTTCTTCTCCCCACACTACCCCACTGTTGTGGTTTAGCCCCAGTCAGCAACCAAGCACCACGCAGCCGCTCGCTCACTCCCCCCTGGTGGGACGGGGGAGAGAATCAGAAAAGTAAAAGTGAGGAAACTCATGGTTTGAGATAAAGACAGTTTAATAGGTAAAGCAGAAACTGCACACGGAAGCAAAGCAAAACAAGGAATTCATTCACTCCTTCCCATGGGCAGGCAGGTGCTCAGCCGTCTCCAGGAAAGCAGGGCTCCATCACACGTAATGGTTACTAGGGAAGACAAACGCCACCACTCCAAACTCCGCTCTGCCCCCCCTCCCTTTCCTTCTTCCCCAGCTTTATATACTGAGCATGACGTCATATGGTATGGAATATCCCGTTGGTCAGTTGGGGTCAGCTGTCCCAGCTGTGCCCCCTCCCAGCCCCTTGTGCACCCGGCAGAGCGCAGGGAGCTGAAAAAGTCCTTGACCAGTGTAAGCACTGCTCAGCAACAACTAAAACATCTCTGCATTATCACCACTGTTTCCAGCACAAATCCGAAACATGGCCCCATACTGGCTACTATGAAGAAATTTAACTCTGTCCCAGCTGAAACCAGGACACCCATCAGCAAGAAGGCTGGGCATGCAAGATGCAAGATGCAAGAAGCATCCTGGCTTGTATCAGTAATAGTATGGCCAGCAGGAGCAGGGCAGTGATCGTGCTCCCGTACTCGGCACTGTTGAGGCCACACCTTGAATATTGTTTTCAGTTTTGGGCCCCTCAGTACAAGAAGGACATTGAGTTTGCCTGAGCATGTCCAAAAAAGGGCAATAAAGCTGTTTGGATGGTTGCATCCAGCGGGTAGTGGTTAATGATTTGGTGTCCAGATGGAGACTGGTATTAAGTGGTGTTTCTCAGGGGTCCATCCTGGGACCAGTGCTGCTTAACATTTTCTTCAATGACATGAGCAGTGGGATCGAGTGCACCCTCAGCAAGTTTGCAGATGACACCAAGCTGAGTGGTGCAGTTGGCACACCAGAAGGATGGGATGTCACCCAGAGACGTGGACAAGCTGGAGAAGTGGGCCTTTAAGAACCTCACAATGTTCAACAAGGCCAAGTGCAAGGTCCAGCACCTGGCTTGGGGCAACCCCCGATATCAATACAGGATGGGGGATAAAGGGATTGAGAGAAGCCCTGCGAAGAAGGATTTGGGGGTACTGGTGGACAAAAGGCTGGACATGAGCCAACAATGTGTTCTTGTAGCCCAGAAAGCCAACTGTATCCTGGGCTGCACGAAAAGAAGGGTGGCCAGCAGGTTGAGGGAGGTGATTCTGCCCCTCTACTCTGCTCTGGTGAGACCCCACCTGGAGCACTCAACAAAAGAAGGACAAGGGCCTATTGGAGCAGGTCCAGAGGAGGGCGACAAAAATGATCTGAGAGCTGGAGTATCTCTCCTGTGAGGACAGGCTGAGAGAGTTGGGTTGTTCAGCCTAGAGAAGAGAAGGCTGTGGGGAGACCTTATTGGGGCCTTTCAGTACTTAAAGGGGGACTGTAGTAAGGATGGGGACAGTCTTTTTAGCAAGGCCTGTTGTGGCAGGACAAGGGGTGATGGTTTTAAATTAAAGGAGGGTAGATTTAGACTGGATATAAGGAAGACTTTTTTTTACAATGAGGGTGGTGAAACACAGGAATGGGTTGCCCCGAGAGGCTGCGGAGGCCCCATCCCTAGACACATTCAAGGTCAGGTTGGATGGGGCTCTGAGCAACCTGATCTAGTTGAAGATGTCCCTGCTCACTGCAGGGGGGTTGGACTTGATGACGTCTAAAGGTCCTTTCCAACCCAAACCATTCTATGATTCTATGAAAATGTTAGGAAGATGCAGGAAGATGATTAAGGCACTGGAAAAACTCTCATATGAGGAAGGGCTCGAAGAGACAGAATTGTTCAGCCTGGAGAAGAGAAGGCTATATATATATGTATATGTGTGTGTGTATGTGTATAGATATGTATAGGTATAGGTATAGGTATAAATGTATATAAGTATATGTATATAAAAACCTGCAGGGACCCTATAAAGCAGACAGATCCAGGCTCTTTTCAGTGATGCCTAGTGAGAGGATGAGAAACAACAGGCACAAACTGAAACACAGAAGTTTCCCTTGAACATCAAATACTACTTTTTCACTATAGAAGTGGCTAAGCATTAGAGTAGGTGGCCCAGGGAGGTTGTGGCGTCTCCACCCTTGGAGTTATCCAGAAAGTATCTGGATACAGTTTTGGGCAGCTGACATTAGGTGGCCCTGCTTGAGCAGGGAAGTTGGACCAGATGATCCCTAGACATCCTTTCCAACTTCAACCATTATATGATTCTGTGATTCCATGATTCTGTTTTGAAATGCAATGTTCAGTGTTGACACCCAAGTTTATCCTCCGCTTTTTGAGTCCTCCTGAGGTGAGTGACCTGAAAACCACTAAAAATCATTGGTTCACATGGCATCCTATGGTTTGTATGTCTTTTCCACAGTACTGCATAAAAACACAGAAAGTGGTCATTTCTGTGTTTCTTCTATGCTCTGTCAAACTCTTTTTTACTATTTTCCATATATTGTAAGGATTAAAATTAAAACGGAAAACTGATTGATCAAATTCATCTTCATATTAGATATTGAGGGAATTTTTGAGTAGCTGGTAGGTTCTTATATGTAAAGCTATATCTCTTACTTTATAAATCTGTTAGCAAGATGACATCATACTGACAGAACAGCAATACTTGTTAATTAAGGACAGGTAAAATTACTATTCTTATCAATGAAAAACATAACACCTCAGTCTTTTATAGCTTTTTAATTCTACAGTCTGATTTTTATTATTGGGAGAATGTGAAATGAGAAGCAATGAAATTACTTGTCCAAGCTTATATAAAAAATCAACAGCATAGCTTAAATAAAAAGTAACATCCTTAGTCCTATCTTAATGGTCCTGCTATTAATAGCTGTCTGTCGTACAGCAAGATATGAAATATCTGTGAGACATTTCTAAAACAAAAGCTGAAATAACTGGTTGCCTCCTTGTAGTTCTACTGTTAGTTTATATTTCTATAATAATATAAAACCTGTAGCATAGGTTACCAATACAGTAGGGATTTGGCAGTTATTCTGATGGAATTGTAGTTATATTGACAAAAACTGACTTCAGTGCAGCCTATTTAATCACCAACAAGAATTCCCTTGGTTAAAAGGACTTTCTGAAAAGCACCCATTTTCCAAATGTACTCTCCTGTTTCCTCTTTGCTGTAGAACAAATCACTTGTAAAATCTGTGAAAAGCCAAATATTTACAGGAGTTTACTGCTGAGAAGGACCTGGGAGTGCTGGTGGACAACAAGCTGACTATGAGCAAGCAACATGCCCTTGTGGCTAAGAAGGCCAATGGCACCCTGGGGTGCATTAAGAGGAGTGTGGCCAGCAGATCGAGAGAGGTTATCCTCCCCTTCTACTCTGCCCTGGTGAGACCACATTTGTGGTCTCATTGTGAGACCACAAAACTGTGTCCAGTTTTGGGTCCCCCAATTTAAGAAGGACAGGGAACTACTCGAGCAAGTCCAGCAGAGAGCTACGAACATGGTCAGAGGACTGGAGCATCTCCCTTATGAGAAAAGCCTGAGAGACTTGGGTTTGTTCAGCCTGGAGAAGACTGGGGGGGACCTTGTCAATACTTATAAATACCTGAAGGGTGGGTGTCAGGAGAATGGGACTGGACTCTTTTCAATAGTGCCCAGTGACAGGCCAAGGGGCAATGGGCACAAGTTGGAACACAGGAAGTTCCACCTCAATATGAGGAAAAACTCCTTTCCTGTGAGGGTGCCAGAGCAGGGGCACAGGCTGCCCAGGGAGGTTCTGGAGTCTCCTTTCCTGGGACATTCAAACCCCGCCTGGATGCGTTCCTGTGCCCCCTGCTCTGGGTGTGCCTGCTCAAGCAGGGGGGTTGGTTGAGATGATCTCCAGAGGTCCCTCCCAACCCCTGCCATTCTGTGATTCTGTGTTCTGGAGCTGGAACAAGTGCTCAGAATTTGACCCAAAGCTCAGAGAACACAAATGGTTTGTGAGAATCTATAGCTGTCCTGTCATACTCTAGGTAAAATACCTATGCTGATCAACCCTGTTGAGAACAAGAAACCCTAAACTTATAAGTAGAAAAATTGTTTTCAATAGACCACAAAAATCCACAGCCCCCCCCCCCAAGAAGTCATGTCGTCTATGTATGACTCTTACCTTTTAGGCTGTATTTCCCATTCTGGTAGGTGATTATTTCTAAGAATGGAATGAAAGGTTTTGTACATACATGTAGAAATGTATGTACACTTTTATTATTTGTATCTGCAGTTCTGCCCTGCTTCTGAGATAATCTTTATCTTTCCCCATTCACCGTTTTATTTCCCAAAAGATCTTCTATTATACTCCGTATTTCCTTGTGCCATCTTTGTATTTGTATCACCTCAGGACATTCTTCCTCCATATTGATTGGTTTTGTCTATTATGTAGGTTCAGGGAGAAGCGTTTATTATACATAACATTTTTAAATCGTCAGGTTGGGCTGCAGGGGAGATTCATATCAGCAAAGTACAAATATGACAGAACCAAATTTTCTTGTGTAGAATATGTTTTTTTTTCTGAGGCAAGTGAAAGTATGGTGTCTGAAATATACTGCTGTATCTAAATACAAGAGAGGGGAAGGGATGAATGAAAGAACCCTTTGATAAATCAGGAAAATATTTACTGAACTTGCTACAGTGCTGCATACTGTGAATATGATTGATTTTGTGACACAATGCTATAACATCAACTTAAACACCTTGAGGAGACAAATTCCTCTCTAACTAGGTACTGGGTGTGGTATTTCACAAATTCTGCTCCAGGTACATTACATTTTGCTTTCCCAATGGTTGAGATAAAAGGTCTCTTTATTATACCCTCAGTTCATTGCAGAAAACAAAAAAAAAAATATAAAGGCAGAGATTGTTGACATTTTTTCTCCCATCCCTCTGAAACTGAACCTAATAAAAGCTATTGGGGCAAGCTAGAGAAGAAAGTGATCCATTAGAACCTCATAGTAGGAGCAGCTGTGATAGCAGTAAAGGTAAAGGTGTATCATTTTTATTTGAAACAGAAGCTTTATTTTTAATGTATTGAAGAAGTTCTGGAAGAAATAAATGTCTCATTCCAAGTAGTGAAAATGAATGATAACTGGAAAGACATCTCTGGTTTACTAAGTGGATATTTCCAGATTAAATACTGCCCAGACCTTGACATACCTCTCTCTATGAATTTACTCAGCAGATGCAGGCTTCAGGAAGGAGCAACATGGTCACAACAGATGTGATTTTTTTGAAATTTGTGTCTGAGTATTAGAGAAAATAACAACAAACTGAATTCAAGTCAAGATACTTTCAGTTTTTTCTAAGGTAAAAAAATATAATCTGAGAAGCCAGTTATGCAGGAAACAAGATTATTGAGTCATGTGACATTTCCATACATACTTTATTGTGCAATGGGACACAGTCATAGAAACAATGCCAATTAATTTCCGAGAACTAAACTTTAAATGTCATTTACTATAAATAGTTTCATACATGACCCTTTATGTTACTTGGAATTTTTATTTACTGAAAGGTTTATATCAGCATGAAGAGGGATCATTCTTGATTTGAACTTAAAATGCTTAAGTAGAAGATGACACTAACTGAAGACACTGAGCAAATACAGTAAATGCCTTTGCTGCTATAAATATAATTTACTAGGTGTAAATTTTAGTGTTATCAACAAGAACTTTGTGGGGTTTTATGGTCAAAAACTGGCTAAAACTGCTTTCACAATTACTTTGGAAAATACCTACTAACACTAGGGGGAACAAGTGTAGATTTAGATATACTTTTATAAATGAAAGATTTAGGTATATGCATAGGTAAGTTAGTTCTCAGAAAGATTTTTTCAGTCTTCACAAAGTATTCATGTCACGTTCATCATAATATCATGAAAGATATATTTTCTTCTTTATTAAATAAAATAGCAGTTCTTCTTCACTCCATTTTGAAAGAATAAAGTTTCACTTGTTTTGCCTTTTACGCATTTTTTCATTAAAGATACTTACGACGACTGAGCCATTGTAGGTCCAAATTGTATACACAGGTCATCAGCAAAATTCTTAAGCCCGTGCCTAGTGATCATTATTTTAGCTAAAAGCCCTTAATTCTGAACCCAGAGATGGTCAGTTTTTCCCTTATGAGGTAGTAAGTTGTAGCCTCTGCAGATGGTATTTCATTACCCCTTAACACTGAATTGCAGCAGCGAAGGGCAGAGATCAGAGGCTGAAGCCCTAGCGTCTTCTGGAGAACAGGGCTATGAGAAGCATAGAAATCAAGGGAATACACTAACATCACAAAACATTCTGCATTACTCAGTAGATAACCTACTGTGTTTTCTATCTCTTTCAGATTTTAAAAGCAGGGATAAACAGACCTAATATGATAGAGGGGTCTTTTCTGGGTTCAAAGGTTATATAAGAATGTGGTTTTGAATTAAGTAAGAAACTTACCTAAAGTGTTAATCTTTCAATAGCTGTGTTTCTCCCCACACACCCCACCCCCACCCCAGCAAGGACAAGAACCAGTAGAGTGAGACTGAGATAATGCATTTTAAAAGATTATGTTGATATCAGTCCCTGGTGAGCTTTTCCTCACCTTTAAAGCAAGTTCTGCGAGGCTTGTAGTTATCCCAAAGGATGGAAATATTTTTTTTATTTTTAAGTCTTTTAGATAGTGCATTTTTATTCCATCAGTTATTATTTATCTGACCTCTTTACATATAAATGTGTGGAGAATTTTGTTGTTGTTATGAATTAAACCACTTCCATCTCTGGTTACCTAAATATAATGGAATTTTTAATAAGTTATTGCATATTTTGTCCATGTTTTCACTGGAACTTGTCACAAAAAATGCATGAAATGATATGCAGTAACTGGTAATAATGAGCATGCGAGTGAATTAGGAAATTTTTTTCTTTCTAGGAGAGGACAAATCTTAATTGCAGTCACTTTCAGTTGTCTAATAACCACTAAGTTCATGTTTTCTCAGAAATCATGGAAGGCAGACAAAATGAGTTGTGTGTAGGGTTTCTTCTTTCTGAACATAAGAGTAGCTGTAATTTTAACCTGAGAGCTTTCTTTTTACAGAGCAATTAGGAACATTTATGATCATTCAATGTCCTGCAATAAAGGTATGGCTAATAGCATTGTCTGATGACATTCAATGGAAGTAATTTGGGCAACCTGAAATAGTCAATAGTATGACAAATAAAACATTTCAGTGCTGTCCCAACAAGAGTTGTTCTGACAATCTTGTAAGCTTTGAGTTAATAAAGTCTTCCTGTTTAAAAGTTAAAATGCTTTGGTATATTTTTGAGGAAAGCAGCAATCATTATACTACTATATAACACTTCTGGCTGATGTTTGTAGTTTGTGGGTTATATCAACGGATTCATAGGTTTTGATGGCAGAAGTAATTGCCGTAATTAGGAAATTTAATCTTCTTAGCATAGGACATAAAATTTTGACACGTATTGCACCATCAGAACCATGACATAGAACATATCTTTCTGAAGATTATTCAAATTTTTTTCAGATATTTCAAATTATGTCTAATTATTAATGCACCTCAGTAAGTTGTTTCTTCAGGCAATCATTTTGATGATAAAAACTTTGAACATTATATCAATTTATCAAGGAACAATTTTAGACAGTTTTACAGATAAATTGATAGGCTTTATTAACATTGTTTATATGGAGATTATTTTAGTTTGGGTTGTTGTTTTGTTTGGGTTTTTTGTTGTTTGTTTGTTTCTCTTTCCCAGTAGACCAAGAAGATAGGTCTAGCATTTCTCATGGATGAACACTTCAGAGTCTTTCAAAATTGTCAATATATTTTTGCATGTAGATCTGTCAAGATCACTTTGTACACAAAAAGTTGTTTTGTCAATCATGTATTTAAGAACACAGAATTCCCCCAACCTCTGTTTATATATTCAAGAGTGTTATAAATTCCTATAATCTATAGTGACAATACAAGCCCTTCTATATGTTGTTTAGAACAAATTGAAACTTGCATCAGGCTAGTTTGCCACAGTACAAAATAAGGGCAAATCCTTCATGCTCTTTCTTTGACATAAAAATTACTTTAAAATTGTCCTTAGAGTGCTGGAATTTAAACAAGAAATGTTTATGAATACTGTCATAATTTCTATAAATAGTTGTGTAAGGCATGCTTATTTCAGCAGGTGAGATTTCTGATGTCAATGGTAAATCTTAGATGTCTGCACTGAATGTTAAATCATTGATCATAAAAAGCTTTCTCATGACAGGGACACTAAAAATTCTAGTTATTTCTGTCCATGAAGTTCCCAGTAACAGTCATATACAAAACCTATGCATAGATGTGTTTTATGTTCTATACCCCTGGAAAGACCAATAAGACAGCAGAATTGTGGCTGTGGCTGCTTCACGTGATAATCTTTGCAACATTCATGAGGACTGGTTAGTAATATAGTACATACGTTCCTCTTTCTCAACTCAAAGAAAGTAGAAATAACAGATTATTTCCAAAAACACCTGTTCACAAGATGGTCCTTCTAAAACTGCTTTTCATTATGCCAGTGTTTACTGTTTCACTTTTTAATTTTAGACTGCCTTGGAAATTAAAATAAACTGACTGGATTTGGCACAAGCTGAAGAGAGAGGGAAAATGAGGACTGTGATTAACGTATGATATTATTTTTATATTTTAATTAATTTTAAAAATTGGCATACAGAATCATCTTTGCACAGAGTTTATATGTGACTTCCTCAAAAGACATGTATTTCATGAATAATCAATAATTTCTGTATTGATAACACATGTGTTAGGTAGAAATATTATTTTTAGAAAAAGCACGAGATTCAGAATTAAGGGAAAAAGAGAGCAAAAACATTTCTGCGTTCAAATCACGGGAATGACAAAACAGAGCATTACCTCTGAATAATAAACTTCACAGAATTCAGACAAAATAATGCAATGAAATTGGTTGTAATAAATACTTTGCCAGATAGAAAATGTAACATAAGTGAAACATACATACCAAATCAAAACATACAACCAAAAGTCTTCTATAGAAGTAAAATCCCAAACTGCTGATTTTCATTTTGTAAAATTCAGATAAACTGGGAAAAAAATACAGAAAAACTTAAGAAAAAAGTGAAAAAAGAGATGGAAGCCTTCTAATCATATACAAATATGTAAATATTTAGGCAATTCAAACTGGACAACAAACATGACCATGGGTCTAAGTTAGATTATATATTTTCTGTAAGAACATATAGTTATTCATAGGTTTTTTAATTAATTTCTATAGAGCCTTTTATGCTTCCATCTGTTTTATAAAGTACTTAACTATTTAAATGAAATTGCCTGAAATGGCTCATTCAGAGCTCTTCATGGTTAGATATTACCCAAATACCAAAAGCTAGTTTCCAGACTATTTATTGAGGAACTAAGATGGGTGGCCTGACCATCACTCATTTGAATCTCTTTATCTCCCGTTTGTTTCTTTGCTGAACACTTTTGAATGAGCAAGTTTATCTCTGTAGGCACCTAATGCTGGTCATCAAACTCATGCTGATCCAATTTCAAAATTTCATCATATAAAATTCACTCTAAAATCTGCAGAGTACAAAATTGAAATATTAGAGACTATTATTCAATTTTTAAAGTCTTATTGAGCAAACCCACTCTTACAAAATTACAGAACTGACAGCATTGTAAGTTTTTATTTAGTAGTGTTTGGAAAGAAATACTCTTTCTGTTGTTGTGCTTCAACAGTACTTGTGCTATATGGTAATGTCAGGCATTACCTGTATCTATGGCTATGGATGTGAAGTACTACATTTGTACTGAAGCATACAGCCTCCACAGTTTGGTAGCAGATGGTTTTGTATCTTCTTGTTCTCATTTCCTGTAATTTCACTGTAGCCTGTCCTATTAATTGCTTACTCTTTACCTCATAGTTATAATGAAGTTCAGCAAATTACAGAGTTCAAGTAAGAATACACAACAAATAACTGATTGTCCCCTTTTTTTTTTTTCTTGAGCATATTGGCTGTAAGTATCTCTTAAAATTCTCAAGCATGTTAATTATTCTAAATTATTCCTGATTTTCAACAGTTCTTCAAATCATTCAAGCTACAAGTATACATTTTACAATTAGAATTTTGGCTTATACAGCTAACCAGTTTAATTAGTAATGCTTGCAAATTCCTTGTGTTACTGACTGACAACAAATTTACACTTGCATATTTATCTGCAATATAAGCTACCAATGCTGCTAGCTACATTTCTACATATCATCTAATCAAGAGGAAAAAGCAGTAGTATTGCACACATTAATTTAATATCTAAAGAACACTGTCATATTCTAAAGGAAAAAATATATATTAGAAATAATTATTTCCCTAAATTTTGCATGATTTTTCCTGCTTTCGTGGTATGTTAAAAACTGACATAAAAGTATGTAATGGTATGTAAACTGACATAAAAGGATTCCAGAATATGGTAGATTTTGTTTGCAAATTCAAATGGTTTTCACATTATTTTCCTAATATTTGCTCTGGTCTAATTGTTAATTTGTTTTAAAGATGTAACTTTTTTTTTTGCCGAAATCTTTAAATCTAGCAAAGAGTAGATGATATACATGCAGCTGTTGGAGGCTGGTTGCTTCCCAGACTTATGTGAATATGAAGTGGAAATTTTAAATAAGTAAATCTTTATTTTACCATAGACAAATACTTACCTTTTGTACAATAAACTAAAAATGTCTGAAACATGCTTTCTGCTTTTTAGTATTGCAAACACAACCTTAGTTCAATAGGCAGATAAATTAATTCTAACCCTTTGTGGAGGAAAATGTTTTGGAAAGCAGTAATTCCCTGGAGAGCAGGATGGAGGAAGAAAGGTATTTCATTATGTAGGACAATATTTTTATTAACTATTTATTAATGGAACAGTAGAAATGTCACCAGACTGGAAGTCTGTTCAGTTGGTTGTGTGAAGTCTTACATATATGCTGATAGTTAAATACTGAGTAGTCTTTTGACACTTTCACTACTTGAAATGTACAATCATGTGAAATTATTCCTGCTTCCAATATTCATGTTTTAATTTCATAATATTTGTAGCACAGTTTTCAAAAGTACCCAAGCAAATGAAGGCTAAGTTCTGTTGGCTCCTAAAAGACTAAGGAGTTAGTAAAGCCTAGGAGTTAGTAAAGGTCTAGGAGAGTTTTGCTCAAATAGATAGTTTTCAAAGGCTGGTCTTTGTACATTAGTCACTTTGCAAATCAACTCAGAATCCCAAATACCTCAGAAAAAATCAAATTACATTCAACTGACATTTGAACTTTCCTTTTGAAAACCTTGCACTTGCTCTGGACAATGCTGAAGTTGATGGTCCAATTCCTACAGCACAGGATGAATGATCTGAAAGATCTTCATTATGTTTGAGGAATAATTATGTTAGATCTATGGCAAATGAGCCATATAAATGTTATTATTTTAATCTCTCCTTGCGATGAGAATACACTGTATTAATGTCTTTGAAATTTAGAAAAGGGAAAAATATTGAAAACTGAAATCCAATCTAATTTTTTAATTTAAATATCTCTAGTAAAACAACCAAAGAAAAGGTGATCGCTCTTGACTTGCCTACTTCAAGACAAATTTAATTCCATCTAGTGTGAAAATTCTATCATTAATTCATCATGACAAGAATAATAATTGCTGATCTTGAGTCAGCTTTTAACCAAACATAGAAGACTACCACAGCCTTCTGTTTTCACTGACTTTTTTTTGGGATCACATAGAAAGGTATTCTTGTGGTGGAGGTATTTTGCCTGAAGGTGATTACAAAGAAGGGCTGTGAGTTTTCCCAGCCATTGCTGAGACTGTGTAAGTCATTTACAGAGAAGACAACCCTCCTCAGGAGGCAAGTTTAGAGACTCCTCTTTCCAACTGCACTGTGCCAGGTACTTTTCATATCATCTGAGGAAGGAGGCTATTCAGGCTGAGAGTATATGATGTCTTAGGAGGTCTTTAGGTTCACCTGGCTATGTACCCATATATATCTGTATAAGCTCTTGGAAACATAATCTTTCACCTTTCTTCCATTTGAGTGGTATTTTTGTTGGGTGCCATAGGCTGGGGACAGAGCATCTTTAAGTGTGTACACTAAAGTGTAATTCACTTTAGAGAATATTTTAAAGTGCTGATATCCCTGACTTTAGAAAGGCTTGCAGGCCATCTGCTTTCGACCCTAGTCCTACAAGTTGGTTCAAGAAAACAGAACCACCCACACTGGCAGAGTGGCTTAGGACAGCATCTACATGGGTTATTAAGTCCATTCCTGTGATGAAATAATGAACCTGTAGCTGCACAGAGAGCCCATCCCACCACCTCTAAATATCACATCACAACCTTCCAAAAAGTACGGTAAAAGACTAAAAGCTACAATTATGAAATACTAGTGAAAAAGACAAGGAGAAATCAGAGACTTTGACAGTACTCAAGATTTCAGAACAAGAGAGAAATCTTTTGGTGACATCTGTACACAGCCTTAAGAGGTAAAACTCCAGTCTAAAATTCCTTCCTAACATCAGGCCTCTTAGCCAATTTAATTTTGTGCATTTACAAAATACTTGCTAGATGTCTGAAAGATTTCAGAAGTTGTAGGATCACTAGCCTATCACACCCTATGCCAGGGTCTACTTCAAACCAACCTGGAATGCTTCAAAAGGAGACTTCCAGAAGTTAAGTTGTGTACATAGGAACAAAAGTTCCTTTCTGGCCACCTCAAGCATGGGACTAATGCAGTATAAGTACAGTACAAGCAGTGAGGCAATCATCTCCTTTAAAGCCTGTTAAGAGATACCAGCTTTTGCACACTTAAGCACATAAAGCCCTAGCTCAATTTTATACCTGTGAGAATTTTCCTGTTTATCACACAGTATTTCATAAACTTGTCAGGTGCTATCCTTAAATAGTTTAGCTTCCTTGAAGTACTGGAGTCTTTGATTCTTTTTTCTAACACCTAGAAATAGAATGATGATTGACTTTTAGACGCTCATGTAGAGCTTACAATATCATTCCTGCCACAGATTGTATATCTGTAGCCCTCTCTAACTGTATGTATTGCTGATATTTGGATGGTGACCTTGTTCCCTTGTTCTTAAATTCTGCTGAGACTCTAGTAGCATTCCCACTTGTATTTTTTTATCTCATTTAATTACTCCAGGGTCCTGTTCCTTCTCAGTCTTTCTCAATACAGAGACCATCAGTAACTGGCCAACTTGGGATTCACAGAGTGCACTGGAAAATCGGACATTTGTAATCTAAGAACAACATCATAGCTGCATAATTCATAATGTGCAACTGATTATTTTCTTATGTCAAGTTCAAATAAACATCTCCTAACAGGTCAGAAAAATGTACTGAAAGTATATACAGGCACTTCTGATTGTCCTGAAATTAAACTCTGCATCTCCACACGTTAAATTCTGTTGATGAGATTTATCCTTTCAAAATATGTTTTGGAGGACAGACTTTTTTCCCATGTTCTATAAAGCTTTCTGCAGATTTCCATTCCATTCCCATAACTGTATGAAGTATAGTCTTTTAAGACTTTCCAGGCTTTTATTTGACTGCAACTTCATTTATGTTAGGTTCACTCAGGTCTGAGTTGTCATTACATTAAACAAAAATTTAGATGTGTTTCTACTACTTAGGAGTACTAGACTGTAGAAAAACACTGTGTAAAATTTAAATGAGGAAAAGTATGTTCGGGATTATTTTTCCATTTTGAGTCAAGGCAGAGTGGAGGAACAAAAAGAGCAAAAGGGCTTTTTTATTTGTAGAGAAGAGTTAATGGACAACGAAGTGTTAGGAGGCACTACTTGCATCAATGCAGTCCAGACAAATTGTGATGAGCAACAGGAAGCAGAAACACTGTGAAAATTTCTTAGGATATGACCTTATCAACACATGGCAGACTTTAAATGTCACAGCCCAAGAAAAAAATCTCTAGACAGAAAAATTGCTGCAGACCAAAGATGAAGAGAATTATGCCTTTTTCTTTTCAAGTAGGCTGCCGTCGATGTCTTTCACAGGGTACTAGAAGTCCTTAAGATGTATCTCCCTCTCCACTTCCCCTCCTCAGGAAGCTGTAGAGAGCAATAAGGTCACCCCTCTGCCTCCTTTTCTCCAAACTTGGCAAACCCAGAATCCTCAACCACTCCTCATAAAACATCCCTCGCAGCACTTCCACTACCTTTGTTGTCCTTTTGTGGACACGTTTAAGTACCTTAACAACATGAGTGGATCTCATGAATCCTAGGGACAACATACGTCCTTCCAAAGGTAGAAAGTTTAGATGAAAAGCAGGAAATGAGAAGGAAGGGCAATTTAGCTCCAATGAAATAGCTTGCTGTTTCAAAGTACCTAATTAGAATTTTAAAAACTGTATTCTTTCTTCCTGAATCTATTTCAGCATATTTAGGTGAACTGTAATTGTCTCTTAAATAACAGTACAGAGCACTGTAGAAATTCTTTGCTTCTCCATTTCCAATTTTTGTTTATTGGTGAAATGAATATTTTCCCCAATTTTATATTTAACCTTTTCCAACCATCTTTTCTTTTTTCCTTTTTATTCTTAATATATAGATAAGAGCTTATTAAGTCTTGAAAAATTCCTGCAGAATGATAAAAACCTCTTAGCCTAGAGTAATACACATCGACTAATCAGTTCTCATTACTTTAGGCTGAATCATTTCTATTTCAAGCTTTTCTTTCCTGCCACTGGCATTTACTTAGAGTGAGTAAAATGACCAAATTCCACCTTAAAGGTGTAAAATTTAGAGCTTCTTATATCTGTTGTACTGTCTTCCAAGACATTTTCCTTTTATTTTGTACAGGTTAATAAAAGATACGTAGTGCCTACCTGGGGGGATCCCATAGTTAAATGGTCTGTATCTGGAGAAGTAGAGAAAAAAGTTTCCTTTAAGCCATCTTTAAGCTATTTACATTTTGGTGAACAGTTGATCTTTCGTAATTGCAAATGCTTTTCATAACAGTATCACTAACTCCAAAAGCTGAAAGATATTTATAAGACTAAATTAATTTTTATTGTCCTTCCTGCTTTATATGTAATTAATAATTTCATATATAACTCATTCCACTGTAGTTGTTGAGAAACTGTAATTTTGTTACATACAGCTTAGTGAAAACTGTACATTAGGAACATTAACTACACAAGGAAATTACCAAGTAATTCCAGGCTCCTGTTGCTGTTATGCATCAAGGATCAATAGCAACACTGTCAACTTGGTTGTGGTCACCTCTCTTACTAGAGATGCTGCAAGATGAAGGAGCGTAGCTGAACTCTAGTGCCTCAGACTGGTTTCTACCTGTAGGGTTTTTTCCTTATATTCCAGTCAAGGAAGCTGGATATAGAAAATCAATGACGGGATACATCTGGTGCCATTATGTCAGCTAAGTAATGCCAGGTGTGCTATAAGGGCAATAAGGAAAGTACATTTTGTTAGTCTTGTGACACCTTTGGTGAAGCTCTGCAGTGGCCTTAAAACTCTCCCAAGACTGCCATATTCAGACCTTTTCATCAGATCCATGTGCTTTCCTTTTCTCTGGGGCTGCATGAGATCCCTTTGCCTCCTCTTCTTTGAGTGCCATCCCTGTCTTGAGAACCACTGGTCACCCTCTTCCACTATGACATTCTCAGTAACCTACAAAAATTCCCAGCGCCCTGCACAACCTGCTTGGTTTCAGTCTGCTAGGTACTTTGATTTAAAATGTAGCACCTAGAAAAACACAGACTTTGAAAATGGATTTACACATAAACTCACAAGGAGGCCAGAGTCTTAGGGCTGTTGCACACTAAACACGTGTTGTTTTTCTCCATTCAGTGGTCTTGCCATGTGTAAGCTTGTTTTGAGTCTCCATCACAATCCCTTCTTGTTTCTGGGTGCCATCTTCTGGACTTCTTTGATTATATTTTCTCTTTTCCCTGGCCACAGCTGGGATGAAAGTTCTTCCAGACATACCTTTCTGTCTCATCTGGCATTGGAAGTCCTGTCCTGATCAGCCTTAAGACTTTCTCCACTAAAATGTGATGCATGTCCACTCTTAGGTGAGAAGTCTCTTGACTAGCATGCATACAGTGTCCAGATTTTGTAAAATCCTAATTAATCTAGTTTTATATACGTTTTCCTGTAGTCATAGGCCTTCTAGGCTAGTGTCCCTACAGGAGTTGACAGACCATATTTAGAGACTGCTGCATCTAAAGCAGTACCAAAGAAGCATTTATTGGGAAAGAAACAATGTTTTCCGAACATATGTGATGCAGATTTAAAGCAAGAAAGACAAAGGAGAACACCATGTTAGTGGTCGCTGAATCTCTTTGGATTTCATAAGTTGTTTCAAAAGTCTCTGAAACAATCAGCAACCCCAAGTGTTTCTTCTTTGCTTTATATTAGTTTAGGATATCTTTTAACATTACCTCACTTAAGATTTATTCATGGCTTGGTTTCAGCATCCATATTTACTGGAATAGTGCATTTGTGCAAAAGTATCACAAATAAAATTTTCTGGTTTTATAAGTAATGTTGTTACATTTTCCTTACCTTACAAAGTTTTATGAGGAGGCTAATTTTAATATAAAGTTTCCACTGATATTTCAGTTTATTCTGTCATTGGCTTGATGTTGAAGGACAGAGTTACCACCAACACAAAAAATACATTAGATTAGACTGCAGTGAATAAGCTTCCCCACTTAGGAGAAGAGGGAACTGTTTGATTTGCTTTGGCACGTTTTCTGGCAATAAGATATCAACATTAAGTTTGAGGCAACTGGATCAGTATTCATACTTGGGATATTGAATTGAACATAACAGTAATGCCAGATAATCGAATACATAGGAAAACCACATAATATCACTATTTTCTCATTGTCATTGTTGCTTAACTGAGGTGTCTTTCATGCAGTGACATTTGACAAATACTTTGTGTGCAGCACTAAGAAATACAATTGTTAGCTCTTCATAAAACCACCAATAAATACATGTTTTCATCTAACTGGTTTTGTAGTGCTTTTAGTTATGAGACTGAATGAGTCCTGGGATGTTCTGGTCATAGAAAATTTTTGGGTTTGAAGAAATTTCATGTTGAGACCAACTGAATATTATTGTTTGACAGCTGCATGCCACTTTTAAAAATATTGATGGTCTTAATATATTTCTTTGGGATATAAGGTGGGTGCTTACTATAGACACAGCACAGAGTTACTCTGATCCTTGGACCTTTGCTCCATTACACTGTGAAGTGAGTTTGTGAAGTTTTTTGCCTCCTGTGGTTTTCTGTATTATCGACACCATTTCCTGCAGAAATCACTTCTGGAAAATGAACTTTGGTTGTTAATGGCTAGCAAGCTTCTGAAGGGGAGAGTTATTGATAAAGAACTGTTTGTCCTGGGACACCAGATGAATATTGTACTCTCCTTATTTAATTTCTTTATACCCTGTATTTCTTTGTTTCTCATATTTAGCTTGCATTCTTCAGATTGCAATTCAAATGCTCATATGTTCTATTCTGATATTCACTTAAAAGCAAATTAACAATTCCCAAGCCTCACAACATGAGCTAGAGCCTCTAAAAGATTTCTTCATAATAATTTGATGTGGTAGTTTCAGACAATCAAGTAAATGTCCTGAATTTGCTTAATATAATTTGTGGGGAGACTGGAGCAGCCAAACTTCTGGTGGCCCAGTATATTACTAGGAAGCTGCTGGAGGCTACAGAAAATCTGGACACCTTAGACAAAAGGGGGTTGATAATTGTGCATTATTTCTGGGTGGTTGTTTTAATTTCCTGGCATATATTAGAGAATTATCATATCTGAACTGATAAAGATCAGTTTGTTGAACTGCTCAGTTATGGTCAGGGAGGTTGCAAGCTAACAAACCTTCAATAGCATTATTAGATGCCATCAAAGTCTAGTTATGTCATTTATGATTATCGTTTTTCTCCAGTGATGATGCTCAGGTTTCTCTAACTTATGTCATAGTCTGAGCCTGGTTTAGACTGGTTTAGAGAAATCCAAATGTGTCATCAGGAAAATGCTGATATATTATTCTAAAAGATTCCTTTACTTTGAAAGAATTCACTGCTATGGACAATATTTTTTTTCTTGGTTTCTTCATACCAAGTACTAATATTCTGAAAACTTCAGACCACCATACATAAAGTAATGATATATGTTAGGATTTTGTGATGATAGAGAGGAAAGGAATATAATTCTTTTTAAAGACTTTAACACTTCCAGAGAAAAAAATTAAGTATACAGAATTACAGTAGGTTTTATCTAGAGAATTGAATACGTTGTTAGCGTCTCCCATAAGAAAATTTACTTGTCCCCCACTTCCCCTGCTCAGCAAACAAAACCATCACACTTCAGGCACAGACATACTCGGATATGAGAGAGTATCAGCATGGCTTATGTATCCTACTAATATGCCCTAGATGTTGTAGGAGTACCTGACATATTCCTCAGACTCTGTTTAGGAATGTCACAGATTCATGAAGATCTGCTTTTCCAGATATTGAAATTATGGGAAAACCTACATTAAATTCATTGAAGGAAAAAAGTCTAGAATGGTAATCACTCTGCCCATATATATTTCTTCTCCAGTATATTAAGACTGAAATCCTTTGCTCATACATTATTAAGTGCTGCACAGGGGTTACTAAGGTCTTTCCTGTTGAAGGCAATGGAAGTCATGCAACTGTAATTCAGACACCTCAGGAATTTTAGAGGCACATTTAAGATGTATTCAGGCAAGTTATCACTCCACCTACATCATGCAAAGCAATGCTAAGGAGAGGAAAAGTGAAGAGTCCAGTTTAGTCGCCTATCCATCGGACATTGATATGCTTCCATAATAGTAGACTTCAAATTCTTGGTCCACTTCAGGCATTAGAGAAATTGCTACTGCTTCTGGGGTATCCTAACACTATCAGCATGAGTTTATTTCATGAGGAAAAAAACCCGGTTAAGCTTATGTCAAATATATTTTTTCAATGTGAAAGACTGTAGTACCTCTAAATTCAGTTACCAAGCCATCATCAGAATAACTTTTCTTGATGGAAAATATCTAAATATAATCTGCAGTGTTGTGGCAGATAAAAAAGGAAGACATAATAAACATAATTTTGAACAAAAGCAAGGAAAACTGAATGATGTTCTTTTCTGCCCAGAATACTCAGTTGTGTTCAAAACCATTTTGCAGTTCTCTTCTTCAGGTTCTAGGCTTGTCAGAAGGTCTTCTAGGCATTTACCTGATAAATGAACCTATAAAATGGTGAAGCTGTTCCTCTGTGGGTTGTTGACAAAGTGCAACATTCTTCTGTGACTTTTGACTACAAAAAATACGTTCCTACAAATCAGTTGATTGAATTGTCATTGTTTTGAGGGCTCTGAACTGACCTTGAATGCATAGATTTTCTATACATTGCTAAAGGTATCGTTTAATGCATTTCATTACTACTATTAAAACTAGAGATCATTACAAAGCTATACTGTAAAATATACCAGTTCAAATGCTGATGCAGGAAAGAGGCTGATCAAGACCATTCTTTTAACAAAGAAATGCAGAGAATGATGAGCCTGGGGATCTATGTGACAAGGTCATAAAATATGACATAAAGAGATTGCAAGTTTTAATGTTCCATTGATTTCACCTTTTCACTACCCTACTCAAATTCATCTAAAGCATTTTATTTTGGTATAGCTACTATTTTAAACTCCGAGCAAAAAGATAACAATTTTATAGGCTATTCTTCTCGTATTATTGTATAAACTGCTTGTGTTAAAGAGAGCTAAATGGAGATTAAAAATATTAAGATTTCTTGCCAAAAACTCAAATTACTTACAGTTAAGTAAAAAAAAATTAATTTAGAATTTCATTTTTGTCTAAACCTCTTATCAGTCTTACAAATAGAGAGCATGGTATTACAGGCAATGGTAAAACCAAAAGTAGTGAAAGTCTCTTGGCAGTTTCACAAAATGTTTGAAGTTATTTCCTGTTTATGAAAAACATCAGAAATTTACTTGAATTTGTCTATGTTTATCTGAAAGTGAGCTAAATTACTCTAACAATTTTTTCCTCCCTGCAGAGGTAATTTCTTATTTTAATAATTATATGCAGTTTAGTTTTACTTATTTTGACTGTTTTCCCTAATTTTTTTTTGTTTGTTTTCACATATTAGCTGGACTTTTTTCAGGTCATCAAAGAAAATCTGAGGGGTAGGAAGAGCTGACTCTAAAACAATCCCCACATAAACATTGGAAGTAATATTAAAATGGTAATCATTACAGATGGAGTAAAAATTTTTCATTATTACGGCGACCTGTCTGGGGATTGAAAATGTACATGTGAATTATATCTTCAATTATACTACAAACATCTTACACAACCGAAACAATACAAATATGATTTAAGGACACAGTGGGGTATACCTGCTTTAGGTTTACATTCATTTCCTTTCAATGTTTGAAGCCCATCCCATCAGTGCAATTTCAAATGAAATTCCCTTATCATTTCCAATTACATTCCATATCTTGTTTATTTTCTGCTTTCACTACTGACCAGTTTTCTCTCTGCATTCTACCTGTTACCCCCTTTTGCTCAGTAAGAAAGTGCCCTTTTGCTGTCCAGCAGATATATGCCATCTTCTGAACTTTTTCCTCAGCTTCACCTTGCATTCCCTACAGCAGTGTGTCCAGGCAATCTCCTCAGATAACAAGCGTCATGTTCTCACAGAGGCTTTTCTGTGACGGAGTAGGAAGAACAGTTTTGGTGAAGGGAATTGTTTCCAACAGAACTTTTTACCACAAATTTCCATTAGGTTATGCCTTTTTAAACACAGGTGGTTCAACTGCTTTTTTCATTACATCAGGGTGGTATTGAGATGACAATCAAATATGCTGTGTTCAAGACTGACTCAGGCAACATGTCGTAATTCAAAAACTATCTTTTTTTTTCATAGAGCCACCAAATCTTCCCCAGTAATTTATAATGTGGAAATTGTTTTTATGCATAAGAATGTGACTTTCCTTTAGCAGCAGAGCGGCTATTAAGTTGCTACTTGAAACAGTAGCTCTTACAAACTAGAATATTGTAACTTCTGCTGAAAACTAAAGAACAGTAATTACAGCCTTTATTATTATTACTAAAAAATAAAGTCTTAATAATATCATTACAACTCACTGTAGTAACTTTAATTTTAATTTGATCTGTTTACTTGTTATGCTTCTTATGCTAACGACCAAGACCAGAATACTGACCCTCTGGAGTGAGGGACAATGTCTGAAAAGAAATAACATTGTACAGAACAAAGCATTGCAGAGTAGCTGGACTATCCACACTCCATGAGGGTGAGCTTTCTCATTATTCCTTCTTTCCATAATCTAAAGGTATTTGGCAAAATAGACAAGAGAGGTCTGAGAGGTTTAAAACCTGAGTTTTCATCTCCACAGCAGATGGGAAGCCAGAAATCTGCAGGTGATATGATAAGGTTTTCAAAGGCTTTTGCAACCATCTCTGAACCTCTGATATCTCTGACTGCTGCATGGATATGCAACAATACTAGAAATTATATATGGGCATTGGAATTTAACGTAATTTTTTTTTCTTTGACTAAGTCTGTGATCAGAAGTTTTCAAACTCCCAGACTTCTTTTACACTGTTGTGTGTTAGCCCCAGTAGGCAAGTGAAAAACACACAGCCAC